>NW_017201559.1:0-6652 GCF_001704415.2 Capra hircus | reverse complement strand
TGGCTTTCCCACGAGGCTTCCCACGGCTTTTTCCACAGGGCTGTCCAAGTGCCACCGTGGTTGAGTCGATCTCGGCTTGAAAGTCGAGGCCAGTGCAGGGAAAACAGGTTTCCCTGGAATGGACTGAGACATCTGGGAATCTGGAATGGTGGAACGACCCTGGAGTTCCTCTCGCCTTTCCTGTGGAGAGCGCCTCCTCTTGAGATGCGACGGGGAACTCGGGGAATTCTTTCCCACGACGCAGGGAAAGGATCCCTCCTCTCAAGCTAGGAGGCGGAAACGTGGCTCCTCTGGATGTGGGCGGACTCTCGTGCTTCCTCTCGAGTGAGACGGTATGTCGGGAAACTTCTTAGTTGTAGCAACGGTGTGAAGGACCCTATGGAAGTTCCAGATGTTAGATGTGATTTGCCTCGAGACGCCTAAGTGGAATTGGGCCTCATCTCGCCTGGAGGGGAGAACCTCCTGTATTTCTCGAGTTGTGCAGGTGTTCTTGATTTACGACGGTGACCTCAGGGACCCGCTCTGCTGGCCTCAGAAAGGCCAGTCCCCATGCGAGTTGCTCGGGCCTCTCGGGATTCCTCTCCAGTCGATGCTGGGGCCTGAGACCTTGTCTGGATACAGTTCCGGAACCTGAGGATTCCTCTCCAGTGCTGACATGTATCTTAGGGTACTTCTGGAATCTCCCCAGGGGAGTCAGTCCTCGTCTCGAGTGGGGGCATGCACGTGCGCTTTCCTCCCGAGCTGTAGCAGCAGTGTCACGCTTCCCTTCGCGTGGATCAAGGGATCTGTGGCTTTCCCTCGAGGCTTTCCCACGAGGCTTTCCCCTGAGGCTTTCCCACAGGGCTGTCCAACGAGCCACCCGGTGTGAGTCGATCCTCGGCTTGAAGGTGGAGGCAGTGCAGGGAAAACAGGTTTCCTGGAATGGACTGAGACATTTGGTGGACTCTGGAAATGGTGGCACGACCCTGGAGTTTCTCTCGCCTTTCCTGTGGAGAGCGCCTCCTCTTGAGTTGCGACGGAAACGCCGGGAATTCTTTCCCGAGCACGCAGGGAAAGGATCCCTCCGTCGAGCTAGGAGGCGGAAACGGGGCTCCTTTGGATGTGGGCGGGACTCTCGTGCTTCCTCTCGAGTGCAGACGGGTATGTCGGGGAACTTCTTGAGTTGCAAAAACGGTCTGAAGGACCTTTGGAAGTTCCGGAGGTTAGGTGTGAATATCTTCGAGACGCCTCAGCGGAAATGGGCCTCATCTCGCCTGGAGGGAGAACCTCCTGGATTTTCTCGAGTTGCGGCAGGTGCTCTCGACTTACGACGGGGACCTCAGGGACCCGCTCTGGTGGCCTCTGGAAAGGCCAGTCCCCATGCGACTTGCTCGGGGGCCTCTCGGGATTCCTCTCCCGTCGAAGTCGGGGCCTAAGACCTTGTGTGGAGTCGGTGCCGGAACCTGAGCATTCCTCTCCAGTGCTGACATGGATCTTGGGGTACTTCTGAGTCTCCCCAGGGGAGTCAGTCCTCGTCTCGAGTGGGGGCCTGCACGTGAGCTTTCCTCTCGAGCTGTAGCAGCAGTGTCACCGCTGGCTTAAGACCTTGTGTGTCGTCGGTGCCGGAACCTGAGAATTCCTCTCCAGTGCTGACATGGATTTTGGGTACTTCTGAGTCTCCCCAGGGGAGTCAGTCCTCGTCTCGAGTGGGGGCCTGCAGGTGCGCTTTCCTCTCGAGCTCTAGTAGCAGTGTCACGCTTCCCTTCGCTTGGATCAAGGGATCTGTGGCTTTCCCTCGGGGCTTTCCCATGAGGCTTTCCCACGGGGCTTTCCCACGAGTCTTTCCCACAGGGCTGTTCCACGTGCCACCGTGGTGTGAGTCCGATCCTCGGCTTGAAAGTCGAGGCATTGCAGGGAAGACAGGTTTCCCTGGAATGGACTGTTGACATCTGGGGGGACTCTGGGAATGGTGGCACGACCCTGGAGTTCCTCTCACCTTTCCTGTGTTCAGCGCCTCCTCTTGAGATGCGACAGGAAGGCCGCGAATTCTTTCCCGATCACGCAGGGAAAGGATCCCTCCGTCGAGCTAGGAGGCGGAAACGGGGGCTGCTCTGGATGTGGGCAGAACTCTGGTGCCTCCTCTCGAGTGGAGACGGGTATGTCGGGGAACTTCTTGAGTTGCACCAAGGGTGTGAAGGACCCTTTGGAAGTTCCAGATGTTAGGTGTGATTAGCCTCGAGACGCCTCTGCGGAAATGGGCCTCATCTCGCCTGGAGGGGAGAACCTCCTGGATTTTCTCGAGTTGCGGCAGGTGCTCTCGACTTACGACGGGGACCTCAGGGACCCGCTCTGGTTGCCTCAGGAAAGGCCAGTCCCCATGCGAGTTGCTCGGGGGCCTCTCGGGATTCTTCTCCCTTTGATGCCGGGGCCTAAGATCTTGTGTGGAGTCGGTGCTGGAACCTGAGGATTCCTCTCCAGTGCTGACATGGATCTTGGGGTACTTCTGGAGTCTCCCCAGGGGAGTCCGTCCTCGTCTCGAGTGGGGGCATGCACGGGTGCTTTCCTCCCGAGCTGTAGCAGCAGTGTCACGCTTCCCTTCGCGTGGATCAAGGGATCAGGGGCTTTCCCTCGAGGCTTTCCCACGAGGCTTTTCCACGAGGCTTTCCCACAGGGCTGTCCCACGTGCCACCGTGGTGTGAGTCGATCCTCGGCTTGAAAGTCGTCGCAGTGCTGGGAAAACAGGTTTCCCTGGAATGGACTTAGACATCTGGGGGACTCTCGAAATGGTGGCACGACCGTGGACTTCCTCTCGCCTTTCCTGTGGAGAGCGCCTCATCTTGAGATGCGACGGAAACGCCGGAAATTCTTTCCCGACCACGCAGTGAAAGGATCCCTCCTCTCGAGCTAGGAGGCGGAAATGGGGCTCCTCTGGATGTGGGCGGGACTCTCGTGTTTCCTCTCGAGTGGAGACGGGTATGTCGGGGAACTTCTTGAGTTGCAGCAAAGGTGTGAAGGACACGTTGGAAGTTCCAAAGTTTAGGTGTGAATAGCCTCGAGAAGCCTCAGCGGAAATGGGCCTCATCTACCTGGAGGGGTGTACCTCCTGGATTTTCTCGAGTTGTGGCAGAGGCTCTCGACTTACGACGGGGACCTCAGCGACCCGCTCTCGTGCCTCAGGAAAGGCCAGTCGCCATGCGAGTTGCTCAGGGTTCTCTCGGGATTCCTCTCCCGTCGATGCTGGGACCTAAGACCTTGTGTGGAGTCAGTGCCGGAACCTGAGGATTCCTCTCCAGTGCTGGAACCTGAGGATTCCTCTCCAGTGCTGACATGGACCTTGGGGTACTTCTGGAGTCTACCCAGGGGAGTCAGTCTTCGTCTCGAGTGGGGGCATGCACGTGCGCTTTCCTTCTGAGCTGTAACAGCATTGTCGCGCTTCCCTTCGCATGGATCAAGGGATCTGTTGCTTTCCCTCGAGGCTTTCCCACGAGGCTTTCCCACGAGGCTTTCCCACAGGGCTGTCCCACGTGCCACCTTGGTGTGAGTCGATCCTCGGCTTGAAAGTCGACGCAGTGCAGGGAAAACAGGTTTCCCTGGAATGGACTGAGACATCTGGGGGACTCTGGGAATGGTCGCAAGACCCTGGAGTTCCTCTCGCCTTTCCTGTGGAGGGCGCCTCCTCTTGAGATGCGACGGGAACGCCGGGAATTTTTTCCCGACCACTCAGGGAAAGGATCCCTCCTCTCGAGCTAGGAGGCGTAAAAACGGCTCCTCTGCATGTGGGCGGGACTCTCGTGCTTCCTCTCGAGTGGAGACTAGTATGTTGGGGAACTTCTTGAGTTGCAGAAAGGGTGTGAAGAACCCTGTGGAAGTTCCAGAGGTTAGTTTTGATTGGCCTCGAGATGCCTCAGCAGAAATGGGCCTTATCTTGCCTGGAGGGGAGAACCTCCTGGATTATCTCGAGTTGCGGCAGGTGCTCTCGACTTACGATGGGGACCTCAGGGACCCGCTCTGGTGGTCTCAGGAAAGGCCAGTCCCATTGCAAGTTGCTCGGGAGCCTCTCGTGATGTCTCTCCAGTCGATGCCTGGGCCTAAGACCTTGTGTGGAGACGGTGCTGGAACCTGAGCATTCCTCTCCAGTGTTGACTTGGATCTTGGGGTACTTCTGGAGACTCCCAGGGGAGTCAGTCCTCGTCTCGAGTGGGGGCATGCACGTGTGCTTTCTTTCCGAGATTTAGCACCAGTGTCACGCTTCCCTTCGCGTGGATCAAGGGATCGGTGGCTTTCCCTCGAGGCTTTCCCACGAGGCTTTCCCACGAGGCTTTCCCACAGGGCTGTCCCACGTGCCACCGTGGTGTGAGTCGATACTCAGCGTGAAAGCCGAGGCAGTGCAGGGAAAACAGGTTTCCCTGGAATGGACTGAGACATCTGGGGGACTCTGGGAATGGTGGCACGACCCTGGAGTTCCTCTCGCCTTTCCTGTGGAGAGCGCCTCCTCTTGAGATGCGACGGCAACGCCGGGAATTCTTTCCCGACCACGCAGGGCAATGATACCTCCTCTCGAGCTAGGAGGCGGAAACGGGGCACCTCTGCATGTGGGCGAGACTCTCGTGCATCCTCTCGAGTGGAGACGGGTATGTTGGGGAACTTCTTGAGTTGCAGCAAGGGTGTGAAGGACCCTTTGGAAGTTCCAGATGTTAGGTGTTATTAGCCTCGAGAAGCCTCAGCGGAAATGGGCCTCATCTGCCTGGAGGGGTGTACCTCCTGGATTTTCTCGAGTTGCGGCAGGTGCTCTCGACTTTACGACGGGGACCTCAGCGACCCGCTCTCGTGGCCTCAGGAAAGGCCAGTCCCCATGCGAGTTGCTCGGGGGCCTCTCAGGATTCCTCTCCCGTCGATGCTGGAGCCTAAGACCTTGTGTGGAGTCAGTGCCGGAACCTGAGGATTCCTCTCCAGTGCCGGAACCTGAGGATTCCTCTCCAGTGCCGGAACCTGAGGATTCCTCTCCAGTCCCGACATGGATCTTGTGGTACTTCTGGAGTCTCCCCAGGGGCGTCAGTCCTCGTGTCGAGTGGGGGCCTGCAGATGCGATTTCCTCCCGAGCTCTCGCAGCAGTTTCACACTTCCCTTC
Source organism: Capra hircus (assembly GCF_001704415.2). Classification (NCBI taxonomy): domain Eukaryota; kingdom Metazoa; phylum Chordata; class Mammalia; order Artiodactyla; family Bovidae; genus Capra; species Capra hircus. Next base: position 1,545 of record NW_017201559.1, on the reverse strand, counting down.
GTGTGGATCAAGGGATTTGTGGCTTTCCCTCGAGGCTTCCCTACGAGGCTTTTCCCACGAGGCTTTCCCACGAGGCTTTCCCACAGGGCTCTCCCTACGTGCCACCGTGGTGTGAGTCGATCCTCGGCTTGAAAGTCGAGGCAGTGCAGGGAGAACAGGTTTCCCTGGAATGGGCTGAGACATCTGGGGGACTCTGGGAATGGTGGCACGACCCTGAAGTTCCTCTCGCTTTCCTGTGGAGAGCGCCTCCTCTTGAGATGCGACGGGAATGCCGGGAATTCTTTCCCGACAACGCAAGGAAAGGATCCCTCTCTCGAGCTAGGAGGCGGAACGGGGCTCCTCTGGATGTGGGCGGGACTCTCGTGCTTCCTCTCGAGTGGAGACGGGTATGTCGGGGAACTTCTTGAGTTGCAGCAAGGGTGTGAAGGACCAGTTGGAAGTTCCAGAGGTTAGGAGTGATTTGCCTCGAGACGCCTCAGCGGAAATGGGCCTCATCTCGCCTGCAGGGGAGAACCTCCTGGATTTTCTCCAGTTGCGGCAGGTGCTCTCGACTTACGACGGGGACCTCAGGGACCCGCTCTGGTGGCCTCAGGAAAGGCCAGTCCCCATGCGAGTTGCTCGGGGGCCTCTCGGGATTCCTCTCCCGTCGATGCCGGGCCTAAGACCTTGTGCGGAGTCGGTGCCGAACCTGAGGATTCCTCTCCAGTGCTGACATGGATCTTGGGTACTTCTGGAGTCTCCCCAGGGGAGTCAGTCTTCGTCTCGAGTGGGGGTATGCACGTGCGCTTCCTCCCGAGCTGTAGCAGCATTGTCATGCTTCCCTTCGCGCGGATCAAGGGATCAGGGGCTTTCCCTTGAGGCTTTCCCACGAGGCTTTCCCACGAGGATTTCCCACATGGCTTTCCCACGTGCCACCTTGGTGTGACTCGATCCTCGGCTTGAAAGTCGAGGCAGTGCAGGAAAACAGGTTTCCCTGGAATGGACTGAGACATCGGGGACTCTGGGAATGTGGCACCACCCTGGAGTTCCTCTCGCCATTCCTGTGGAGAGCGACTGCTCTTGAGGTGCGACGGGAACGCCCGGGAATTCTTTCCCGCCACTCAGGAAGGGTTCCCTCCTCTAGAGCAAGGAAGCGGAAACGGGGCTCCTCTGAATGTGGGCGGACTCTCGTGCTTCCTCTCAAGTGAGACGGGTATGTCGGGGAACTTCTTGAGTTGCAGCAAGGGTGTGAAGGACCCTTTGGAAGTTCCAGAGGTTAGGTGTGATTAGTCTCGATACGCCTCAGGGAAATGGGCCTCATCTCGCCTGGAGGGGAGAACCTCCTGGATTTTCTCGAGTTGCGGTAGGTGCTCTCTGATATAGCGGGGACAATAGGGACTCTGGTAGCAAGGAAAGGAGTCGGTGACGAGTTGGTGGGGTCTTCGGATTCTTTGTCGATGCGGGGCTAAGCTTGGGTGAGTCGGTGCGATGAGTTTTGATTCGCAGTGGGTGATCGTCTGGGAGTTTTGGGTTGGGAGTGTTGGTTGAGTGGGGTATGCTCGGCTT
>NW_017201558.1:0-6652 GCF_001704415.2 Capra hircus | reverse complement strand
TCTGAGCGAGCCTGGGAGACGCCACTGGTGCCTTCCTTGCCTCAGCTCTTTTGCCTGCAGCTGCGCCTTTGCACATAGGTGCCAGGCGTCGTTGGGGAGGGCTTAGGGGGTGTGGGTTGCACACTGCCAAGGGCTTCAGCAGTGAGAGCTCTGTCAGAGGGAAGGGAAGGGCAACTGCAGGGCTCCTCCAGCGTTTTTCCGCCAGAATCAGCGCCAACCGAGAGCACCAGGCTCCCAGGGCCCCTGGCTGGGGTTTTCAGCCCCGCACACACGGAGGCTGATTCCTTGGGTGCCCAGAAAGTGTATGACAGACGTAGGTTCCCTAGCACTCTCCTCCCCAGCAGAGACATGTGCAGGTGTTTGGGGCCTGATCCTGCGTGTCTGGGTTCCTGCCCACAGCCCCAACTCAGGGGAAGCAGCCCCTGAGGCAAGACCTGCTGGAGGAGCCCTGCGCCCGCCTGATAGGCGAGTGCACAGCCAGCAGGGAAGCGAGCCTCCTCGGGGGAAGAGGAGGCAGCCCAGCCCTCAAGTTGAAAGCCCTGCTTGCACGGAGCTAAGTGCGCCTCCAGTACGGCAGAGCTCTAGCTCTGCTCAGAGCCCCGATCTGGCAGAGTTCCTGGCGCGAGGCTGCTCTGCCGGGGCTAGCCTTGCCCAGACTTGCCTTGCTTTTAGGCTGCCTCTCCAGGAAGGAGCAGGCAGCAGGAGCCTGGGAGTCGCCACTGGCGCCTTTCTTGCCTCAGCTCCAATCCTGCCTTGCCTTTGCACTTAGGTCCCAGTCCTCCTTAAGGAGAGCTTAGGGGCTGGTGGGTTGCACACTGCCAAGGGCTCCAGCAGTGAGAATTCTGTCAGAGGGAAGGGAAGGGCAACTGCAGGGCTCCTCCAGCGGTTGCTTGGCCGCCCAGATTCAGCGCCACACGGAGAGCACCAGGCTCCCAGGTCCCCTGGCTGGGGTTTTCAGCCCCGCACACACGGAGGCTGATTCCTTGGGTGCCCAGAAAGTGTATGACAGACGTAGGTTCCCTAGCACTCTCCTCCCCAGCAGAGACATGTGCAGGTGTTTGGGGCCTGATCCTGCGTGTCTGGGTTCCTGCCCACAGCCCCAACTCAGGGGAAGCAGCCCCTGAGGCAAGACCTGCTGGAGGAGCCCTGCGCCCCCGCCTGATAGGCGAGTGCACAGCCAGCAGGGAAGCGAGCCTCCTCGGGGGAAGAGGAGGCAGCAAGTCCCCGTCAAGCTGAAATCCCTGCTTACACGAAGCTAAGTGCGACTCCAGTACGGCAGATCTCTAGCTCTGTTCAGAGGCCCGATCTGGCAGAGTTCCTGGCACCAAGATGCTCTGCCATAGGCGAGCCTTGCGCAGACTTGCCTTGCTTTAAGGCTCCCTCCCAGGAAGGAGCAGGCTGTGTGAGGCTCGGAAACGCCACTGGCGCCTTCCTGGCTTCAGCTCTACCCCTGCCTTGCCTTTGCACTTAGGTCCCAAGCGTCCTTGAGGAGGGCTTAGGGGCTGGTGGGTTGCACACTGCCAAGGGCTCCAGCAGTGAAAGCTCTGTCAGAGGGAAGCGAAGGGCAACAGCAGGGCTCCTTCAGCGGTTCCTTGGCCGCCAGACAAAGCTCCGCACGGAGAGCACCAGGTTCCAAGGGCCCTGGCTGGGTTTTGCATCCCCACACTCCCAGAGGCTGACTCCGTGGGTGCCTAGAAAGTGTGTGAGAGACGTAGGTTCCCTAGCACTCTCCTCCCCAGCAGAGACATGTGCAGGTGGTTGGGGCCTTATCCTGCGTGTCTGGGTTCCCGCCCACAGCCTCAACTCAGGGGAAGCAGCCCCTGAGGCAAGACCTGCTGGAGGAGCCCTGCGCGCCCGCCTGATAGGCGAGAGCACAGCCAGCAGTGTAGCGAGCCTCCTCGGGAGAAGAGGAGGCAGCCGAGCCCAGTCAAGAGGAAAGCCCTGCTTGCACGGAGCTAAGTGGGCCTCCAGTACGGCAGAGCTCTAGCTCTGCTCAGAGCCCCGATCTGGCAGAGTTTCTGGCGCGAGGCTGCTCGCCGGGGGCTCGCCTTGCCCAGACTTGCCTTGCTTTTAGGCTCCCTCCCCAGGAAGGAGCTGTCTGAGCGAGCCTGGGAGACGCCACTGGTGCCTTCCTTGCCTCAGCTCCAATCCTGCCTTGCCTTTGCACATAGGTGCCAGGCGTCGTTGGGAGGGCTTAGGGGGTGGTGGGTTGCACACTGCCAAGGGCTTCAGCAGTGAGAGCTCTGTCAGAGGGAAGGGAAGGGCAACTGCAGGGCTCCTCCAGCGGTTTCTAGGCCGCCTAGAATCAGCGCCGCACCGAGAGCACCAGGCTCCCAGGGCCCCTGGCTGGGGTTTTCAGCCCCGCACACACGGAGGCTGATTCCTTGGGTGCCCAGAAAGTGTATGACAGACGTAGGTTCCCTAGCACTCTCCTCCCCAGCAGAGACATGTGCAGGTGTGTTGGGGCCTGATCCTGCGTGTCTGGGTTCCTGCCCACAGCCCCAACTCAGGGGAAGCAGCCCCTGAGGCAAGACCTGCTGGAGGAGCCCTGCGCCCCCGCCTGATAGGCGAGTGCACAGCCAGCAGGGAAGCGAGCCTCCTCGGGGGAAGAGGAGGCAGCCCAGCCCCGTCAAGTTGAAAGCCCTGCTTGCACGGAGCTAAGTGCGCCTCCAGTACGGCAGAGCTCTAGCTCTGCTCAGAGCCCCGATCTGGCAGAGTTCCTGGCGCGAGGCTGCTCTGCCGGGGGCTAGCCTTGCCCAGACTTGCCTTGCTTTTAGGCTGCCTCTCCAGGAAGGAGCAGGCAGCAGGAGCCTGGGAGTCGCCACTGGCGCCTTTCTTGCCTCAGCTCCAATCCTGCCTTGCCTTTGCACTTAGGTCCCAGTCCTCCTTAAGGAGAGCTTAGGGGCTGGTGGGTTGCACACTGCCAAGGGCTCCAGCAGTGAGAATTCTGTCAGAGGGAAGGGAAGGGCAACTGCAGGGCTCCTCCAGCGGTTGCTTGGCCGCCCAGATTCAGCGCCACGGAGAGCACCAGGCTCCCAGGTCCCCTGGCTGGGGTTTTCAGCCCCGCACACACGGAGGCTGATTCCTTGGGTGCCCAGAAAGTGTATGACAGACGTAGGTTCCCTAGCACTCTCCTCCCCAGCAGAGACATGTGCAGGTGTTTGGGGCCTGATCCTGCGTGTCTGGGTTCCTGCCCACAGCCCCAACTCAGGGGAAGCAGCCCCCTGAGGCAAGACCTGCTGGAGGAGCCCTGCGCCCCCGCCTGATAGGCGAGTGCACAGCCAGCAGGGAAGCGAGCCTCCTCGGGGGAAGAGGAGGCAGCAAGTCCCCGTCAAGCTGAAATCCCTGCTTACACGAAGCTAAGTGCGACTCCAGTACGGCAGATCTCTAGCTCTGTTCAGAGGCCCGATCTGGCAGAGTTCCTGGCACCAAGATGCTCTGCCATAGGCGAGCCTTGCGCAGACTTGCCTTGCTTTAAGGCTCCCTCCCCAGGAAGGAGCAGGCTGTGTGAGGCTCGGAAACGCCACTGGCGCCTTCCTGGCTTCAGCTCTACCCCTGCCTTGCCTTTGCACTTAGGTCCCAAGCGTCCTTGAGGAGGGCTTAGGGGCTGGTGGGTTGCACACTGCCAAGGGCTCCAGCAGTGAAAGCTCTGTCAGAGGGAAGCGAAGGGCAACAGCAGGGCTCCTTCAGCGGTTCCTTGGCCGCCCAGACAAAGCTCCGCACGGAGAGCACCAGGTTCCAAGGGCCCCTGGCTGGGTTTTGCATCCCACACTCCCAGAGGCTGACTCCGTGGGTGCCTAGAAAGTGTGTGAGAGACGTAGGTTCCCTAGCACTCTCCTCCCCAGCAGAGACATGTGCAGGTGGTTGGGGCCTTATCCTGCGTGTCTGGGTTCCCGCCCACAGCCTCAACTCAGGGGAAGCAGCCCCTGAGGCAAGACCTGCTGGAGGAGCCCTGCGCGCCCGCCTGATAGGCGAGAGCACAGCCAGCAGTGTAGCGAGCCTCCTCGGGAGAAGAGGAGGCAGCCGAGCCCAGTCAAGAGGAAAGCCCTGCTTGCACGGAGCTAAGTGGGCCTCCAGTACGGCAGAGCTCTAGCTCTGCTCAGAGCCCCGATCTGGCAGAGTTTCTGGCGCGAGGCTGCTCGGCCGGGGGCTCGCCTTGCCCAGACTTGCCTTGCTTTTAGGCTCCCTCCCAGGAAGGAGCTGTCTGAGCGAGCCTGGGAGACGCCACTGGTGCCTTCCTTGCCTCAGCTCCAATCCTGCCTTGCCTTTGCACATAGGTGCCAGGCGTCGTTGGGGAGGGCTTAGGGGGTGGTGGGTTGCACACTGCCAAGGGCTTCAGCAGTGAGAGCTCTGTCAGAGGGAAGGGAAGGGCAACTGCAGGGCTCCTCCAGCGGTTTCTAGGCCGCCTAGAATCAGCGCCGCACGGAGAGCACCAGGCTCCCAGGGCCCCTGGCTGGGGTTTTCAGCCCCCGCACACACGGAGGCTGATTCCTTGGGTGCCCAGAAAGTGTATGACAGACGTAGGTTCCCTAGCACTCTCCTCCCAGCAGAGACATGTGCAGGTGGTTGGGGGCCTGATCCTGCGTGTCTGGGTTCCTGCCCACAGCCCCAACTCAGGGGAAGCAGCCCCTGAGGCAAGACCTGCTGGAGGAGCCCTGCGCCCCGCCTGATAGGCGAGTGCACAGCCAGCAGGGAAGCGAGCCTCCTCGGGGAAGAGGAGGCAGCCCAGCCCCGTCAAGTTGAAAGCCCTGCTTGCACGGAGCTAAGTGCGCCTCCAGTACGGCAGAGCTCTAGCTCTGCTCAGAGCCCCGATCTGGCAGAGTTCCTGGCGCGAGGCTGCTCTGCCGGGGCTAGCCTTGCCCAGACTTGCCTTGCTTTTAGGCTGCCTCCCCAGGAAGGAGCAGGCAGGAGCCTGGGAGTCGCCACTGGCGCCTTCCTTGCCTCAGCTCCAATCCTGCCTTGCCTTTGCACTTAGGTCCCAGTCGTCCTTAAGGAGAGGCTTAGGGGCTGGTGGTTGCACACTGCCAAGGGCTCCAGCAGTGAGAATTCTGTCAGAGGGAAGGGAAGGGCAACTGCAGGGCTCCTCCAGCGGTTGCTTGGCCGCCCAGATTCAGCGCCACACGAGAGCACCAGGCTCCCAGGGCCCCTGGCTGGGGTTTTCAGCCCCGCACACACGGAGGCTGATTCCTTGGGTGCCCAGAAAGTGTATGACAGACGTAGGTTCCCTAGCACTCTCCTCCCAGCAGAGACATGTGCAGGTGTTGGGGCCTGATCCTGCGTGTCTGGGTTCCTGCCCACAGCCCCAACTCAGGGGAAGCAGCCCCTGAGGCAAGACCTGCTGGAGGAGCCCTGCGCCCCCGCCTGATAGGCGAGTGCACAGCCAGCAGGGAAGCGAGCCTCCTCGGGGGAAGAGGAGGCAGCCCAGCCCCGTCAAGTTGAAAAGCCCTGCTTGCACGGAGCTAAGTGCGCCTCCAGTACGGCAGAGCTCTAGCTCTGCTCAGAGCCCCGATCTGGCAGAGTTCCTGGCGCGCGAGGCTGCTCTGCCGGGGCTAGCCTTGCCCAGACTTGCCTTGCTTTTAGGCTGCCTCTCCAGGAAGGAGCAGGCAGCAGGAGCCTGGGAGTCGCCACTGGCGCCTTTCTTGCCTCAGCTCCAATCCTGCCTTGCCTTTGCACTTAGGTCCCAGTCCTCCTTAAGGAGGCTTAGGGGCTGGTGGGTTGCACACTGCCAAGGGCTCCAGCAGTGAGAATTCTGTCAGAGGGAAGGGAAGGGCAACTGCAGGGCTCCTCCAGCGGTTGCTTGGCCGCCCAGATTCAGCGCCACACGGAGAGCACCAGGCTCCCAGGGCCCCTGGCTGGGGTTTTCAGCCCCGCACACACGGAGGCTGATTCCTTGGGTGCCCAGAAAGTGTATGACAGACGTAGGTTCCCTAGCACTCTCCTCCCCAGCAGAGACATGTGCAGGTGTTTGGGGCCTGATCCTGCGTGTCTGGGTTCCTGCCCACAGCCCCAACTCAGGGGAAGCAGCCCCTGAGGCAAGACCTGCTGGAGGAGCCCTGCGCCCCCGCCTGATAGGCGAGTGCACAGCCAGCAGGGAAGCGAGCCTCCTCGGGGGAAGAGGAGGCAGCAAGTCCCCGTCAAGCTGAAATCCCTGCTTACACGAAGCTAAGTGCGACTCCAGTACGGCAGATCTCTAGCTCTGTTCAGAGGCCCCGATCTGGCAGAGTTCCTGGCACCAAGATGCTCTGCCATAGGCGAGCCTTGCGCAGACTTGCCTTGCTTTAAGGCTCCCTCCCCAGGAAGGAGCAGGCTGTGTGAGGCTCGGAAACGCCACTGGCGCCTTCCTGGCTTCAGCTCTACCCCTGCCTTGCCTTTGCACTTAGGTCCCAAGCGTCCTTGAGGAGGGCTTAGGGGCTGGTGGGTTGCACACTGCCAAGGGCTCCAGCAGTGAAAGCTCTGTCAGAGGGAAGCGAAGGGCAACAGCAGGGCTCCTTCAGCGGTTCCTTGGCCGCCCCAGACAAAGCTCCGCACGGAGAGCACCAGGTTCCAAGGGCCCCCTGGCTGGGTTTTGCATCCCCCACACTCCCAGAGGCTGACTCCGTGGGTGCCTAGAAAGTGTGTGAGAGACGTAGGTTCCCTAGCACTCTCCTCCCCA
>NW_017201557.1:0-6653 GCF_001704415.2 Capra hircus | reverse complement strand
TCAAGGCTAATCACACGTAACCTCTGGAACTGTCAAAGGGTCCTTCACAACCTCGGTGCAACTCAAGAAGTTCCCCGAACGTCTCCACTCGAGAGGAAGCACGAGAGTCCCGCCCACATCCACAGTAGCCCCGTTTCCGCCTCCTAGCTCGAGAGGAGGGATCCTTTCCCTGCGTGGTCGGGAAGGAATTCCCGGAGTTCCCGTCGCACCTCAAGAGGAGGCGCTCTCCACAGGAGAGGCGAGAGGAACTCCAGGGTCGTGTCACCATTCCCAGATTCCCCAGATGTCTCAGTCCATTCCAGGGAAAACTGGCTTCGCTGCACTGCCTCGACATTCAAGCCGAGGATCGAGTCACACCACGGTGGCACGTGGGACAGCCCTGTGGGAAAGCCTCGTGGGAAAACCTCGTGGGAAAGCCTCCTTGGAAAGCCATAGATCCCTTGAACCACGCGAAGGGAAGCGTGACACTGCTGCTACAACTAGGGAGGAAAGCGCACGTGCATGCCCCAACTAGAGACGAGGACTGACTCCCTTGGGGAGACTCCAGAAGTACCCCAAGATCCATGTCAGCACTGGAGAGGAATGCTCAGGTTCCAGCACCGACTCCACACAAGATCTTAGGCCCCGGCAAGGAAGGGAGAGGAATCCTGAGAGGACCCCGAGCAACTCGCATGAGGACTTGTCTTTCCTGAGGCCACCAGAGCGGGTCCCTGAGGTCCCCGTCATAAGTCGAGAGCACCTGCCGCAACTCGACAAAATACAGGAGGTTCTCCCCTCCAGGCAAGATGAGGCCCTTTTCCGCAGAGGCGTCTCGAGGCTAATCACATCTAATATCTGGAACTTCCAAAGGGTCCTTCACACCATATCTGCAACTCAAGAAGTTCCCCGACATACCCGTCTCCACTCGAGAGGAAGCATGAGAGTCTCGCCCACATCCAGAGGAGCCCCGTTTCCGCCTCCTAGCTTGAGAGGAGGGATCCTTTCCCTGCGTGGTCGGGAAAGAATTCCCGGCGTTCCCTTCGCATCTCAAGAAGAGGCGCTCTCCACAAGAAAGGCGAGAGGAACTCCAGGGTCGTGTCACATTCCCAGAGTCCCCCAGATGCCTCAGTCCATTCCACGGAAACCTGTTTTCCCTGCACTGCCTCGACTTTCAAGCCGAGGATCGACTCACACCACGGTGGCACGTGGGACAGCCCTGTGGGAAAGCCTCGTGGGAAAGCCACGTGGGAAAGCCTCGAGGGAAAGCCCCTGATCCCTTAATCCACGCGAAGGGAAGCGTGGCACTGCTGCTACAGCTCGGGAGGTGAGCGCACGTGCATGCCCCCTTCGAGACGAGGACTGACTCCACTGGGGAGACTCCAGAAGTACCCCAAGATCCATGTCAGCAGTGGAGAGGAATGCTCAGGTTCCGGCACCGACTCCACACAAGATCTTAGGCACCGGCATAGAAGGGAGGGAATCCCGAGAGGCCCCGAGCAACTCGCATGGGGACTGGCCTTTCCTGATGCCACCAGAGCGGGTCCCTGAGGTCCCCGTCGTAAGTCGAGAGCACCTGCTGCAACTCGAGAAAATCCAGGATGTTCTCCCCTCCAGGCGAGATGAGGCCCATTTCCGCTGAGGCGTCTCGAGGTTAATCACACCTAAACTCTGGAACTTCCAAAGGGTCCTTCACACCCTTGCTGCAACTCAAGAAGATCCCCGACATACCCGTCTCCACTCGAGAGAAAGCACGAGAATCCCGCCCACATCCAGAGGAGCCCCGTTTCCGCCTCTTAGCTCGAGGAGGAGGTATCGTTTCCCCGCGTGGTCGGGAAAGAATTCCCGGAGTTCCCTTCGCATCTCAAAGAGAATGCACTCTCCACAGGAAAGGCGAGAGGAAATCCAGGGTCGTGCCACATTCCCAGAGTACCGCAGATGACTCAGTCCATTCCAGGGAAAACTGTCTTCCCTGCAGTGCCTCGAGCTTTCAAGCCGAGGATCGACTCACACCACGGTGGCACGTGGGACAGCCCTGTGGGAAAGCCTCGTGGGAAAGCCTCGCGGGAAAGGCCTCCTTGGAAAGCCCCTGATCCCTTGATCCACGCGAAGGGAAGCGGCGACACTGCTGCTACAGCTCGGGAGGAAAGCGCACATGCATGCCCCCACTCGAGACGAGGACTGACTCCCCTGGGGAGACTCCAGAAGTACCCCAAGATCCATGTCAGAACTGGAGAGGAAATCCTCAGGTTACAGCACTGACTCCACAGAAGGTCTTAGGCCCCGGCATCGACGAGACAGGAATCCCGAGAGGCCCCGAGCAACTCGCATGGGGACTGGCCTTTCCTGAGGCCACCAGAGCGGGTCCATGAGGTCGCCGTCGAAAGTCGAGAGCACCTGCCGCACCTCGAAAAAATTCAGGAGTTTTCTCCCCTCCAGGCGAGATGAGGCCCATTTCCGCTGAGGCATCTCGAGGTTAATTACACCTAACCTCTGTAACTTCCAAAGGGTTTTTCCACCCTTACTGCTGCTCAAGAAGTTCCCCGACATACTCGTCTCCACTCGAGAGGAAGCACGAGAGTCCCGCCCACATCCAGAGGAGCCCCGTTTCCGCCTCTTAGCTGGAGAGGAGGGATCCTTTCCCTGCGTGGTCGAGAAAGAATTCCCGGCGTTCTCGGTCGCATCTCAAGAGGAGGCGCTCTCCACAGGAAAGGCGAGAGGAACTCCAGGGTCGTGCCACCATTCCCAGAGTCCCCCAGATGTCTCAGTACATTCCAGGGAAACCTATTTTCCCTGCACTACCTCGACTCTCAAGCCGAGGATCGACTCACAACACCGTGGCACGTGGGACAGCCCTGTGGGAAAGCCTCGTGGGAAAGCCTTGTTGGAAAGCATCGTGGGAAAGCCTCGAGGGAAAGCCACTGATACCTTGATCCACACGACTGGAGCATGACACTGCTGCTACAGCTAGGGAGGAAAGCGCAGGTGCATGCCCCCACTCGAGACGAGGACTAACTCCCCTGGGAAGACTCCAGAAGTACCCCAAGATCCATGTCAGCACTGCACAGGAAACCTCAGATTCCGGCACCGACTCCACACAAGGTCTTAGGCCCCGACATCGACGGGAGAGGAATCCCGAGAGGCCCCGAGCAACTCGCATGGGGACTGGCCTTTTCTGAGGCCCCCAGAGCGGGTCCTTGAGGTCCCCGTCGTAAGTCGAGAGCAACTGCCCTATCTCTAGAAAATCCAGGAGGTTCTCCCCTCCAGGCGAGATGAGGCCCATTTCTGCTGAGGCGTCTCGAGGCTAATCACACCTAATCTCTGGAACTTCCAAACGGTGCTTCACACCCTGGCTGCAACTCAAGATGTTCCCCGACATACCGTCTCCATTCGAGAGGAAGCACGAGAGTCCCGCCCACATCCAGAGGAGCCCCGTTTCTGCCTACTAGCTCGAGAGGAGGGATCCTTTCCCTGCGTCATCGGGAAAGAAATCCCGGCGTTCCCGTCCCATCTCAAGAGGAGGCGCTCTCCACAGGAAAGGCGAGAGGAACTCCAGGGTCGTGCCACCTTTCCCAGAGTCCCCCAGATGTCTCAGTCCATTCCAGGGAAACCTGTTTTCCCTGCACTGCTTCGACATTCAAGCCGAGGATCGACTCACACCAGGTGGCACGTCGGACAGCCCTGTGGAAAAGCCTCGTGGGAAAGCCTCATGGGAAAGCCTCGAGGGAAAGCCACAGATGCTTTGATCCACGCATAGGGAAGTGTGACTGCTGCTACAGCTCGGAGGAAAGCGCACGTGCATCCCACTCGAGACGAGGACTGACTCCCTGGGGAGACTCCAGAAGTACCCCAAGATCCATGTCAGCACTGGAGAGGAATCCTCAGGTTCCGCACCGACTCCACACAAGGTCTTAGGCCCGGCATCGACGGGAGAGGAATCCCGAGAGGCCCCCGAGCAACTCGCATGGGGACTGGCCTTTCCTGAGGCCACCAGAGCGGTCCCTGAGGTCCCCGTCGTAAGTCGAGAGCACCTGCCGCAACTCGAAAAAATCCAGGAGGTTCCCCCTCCAGGCGAGATGAGGCCCATTTCCGCTGAGGCGTCTCGAGGCTAATCACACCTAACATCTGGAACTTACAAAGGGTCCTTCACACCCTTGCTGCAACTCAAGAAGTTCCCCGACATACCCGTCTCCACTCGAGAGGAAGCACGAGAGTCCCGCCCACATCCAGAGGAGCCCCGTTTCCGCCTCCTAGCTCGAGGGAGGGATCCTTTCCCATCGTGGTCGGGAAAGAATTCCCGGCGTTCCCGTCGCATCTGAAGAGGAGGCGCTCTCCACAGGAAAGGCGAGAGGAACTCCAGGGTCGTGCCATCATTCCCAGAGACAACCAGATATCTCAGTCCATTCCATGGAAACCTGTTTTCCCTGCACTGCCTCGACTTTCAAGCCGAGGTTCGACTCACACCACGGTGGCACGTGGGACAGCCCTGTGGGAAAGCCTCGTTGGAAAGCCTCGTCCTCGAGGGAAAGCCCCTGATCCCTTTATCCACGAGAAGGGAAGTGCGACACTGCTTCTTCAGCTCGGGAGGAAAGCGCACGTGCATGCCTCCACTCGAGACGAGGACTGACTCCCCTGGGGAGACTCCAGAAGTACCCAAGATCCATGACTGCATTGGAGTAGAATCCTCAGGTTCGGGCACCGACTCCACACAAGGTCTTAGGCCCGGCATCGACGGCAGAGGAATCCCGAGTGGCCCCCAGCAACTCTCATGGGGTCTGGCCTATCCTGATGCCACCAGAGCGGGTCCCTGAGGCCCCGTCATAAGTCGAGAGCACCTGCCGCAACTCGAGAAAATCCAGGAGGTTCTCCCCGCCAGGCGAGATGAGGTCCATTTCCACTGAGGGTCTCAAGGCTAATCACACGTAACCTCTGGAACTGTCAAAGGGTCCTTCACAACCTCGGTGCAACTCAAGAAGTTCCCCGAAATAAACGTCTCCACTCGAGAGGAAGCACGAGAGTCCCGCCCACATCCACAGTAGCCCCGTTTCCGCCTCCTAGCTCGAGAGGAGGGATCCTTTCCCTGCGTGGTCGGGAAGGAATTCCCGGAGTTCCCGTCCACCTCAAGAGGAGGCGCTCTCCACAGGAGAGGCGAGAGGAACTCCAGGGTCGTGTCACCATTCCCAGATTCCCCCAGATGTCTCAGTCCATTCCAGGGAAAACTGGCTTCGCTGCACTGCCTCGACATTCAAGCCGAGGATCGAGTCACACCACGGTGGCACGTGGGACAGCCCTGTGGGAAAGCCTCGTGGGAAAACCTCGTGGGAAAGCCTCCTTGGAAAGCCATAGATCCCTTGAACCACGCGAAGGGAAGCGTGACACTGCTGCTACAACTAGGGAGGAAAGCGCACGTGCATGCCCCAACTAGAGACGAGGACTGACTCCCTTGGGGAGACTCCAGAAGTACCCCAAGATCCATGTCAGCACTGGAGAGGAATGCTCAGGTTCCGGCACCGACTCCACACAAGATCTTAGGCCCCGGCAAGGAAGGGAGAGGAATCCTGAGAGGACCCCGAGCAACTCGCATGAGGACTTGTCTTTCCTGAGGCCACCAGAGCGGGTCCCTGAGGTCCCCGTCATAAGTCGAGAGCACCTGCCGCAACTCGACAAAATACAGGAGGTTCTCCCCTCCAGGCAAGATGAGGCCCTTTTCCGCAGAGGCGTCTCGAGGCTAATCACATCTAATATCTGGAACTTCCAAAGGGTCCTTCACACCATATCTGCAACTCAAGAAGTTCCCCGACATACCCGTCTCCACTCGAGAGGAAGCATGAGAGTCTCGCCCACATCCAGAGGAGCCCCGTTTCCGCCTCCTAGCTTGAGAGGAGGGATCCTTTCCCTGCGTGGTCGGGAAAGAATTCCCGGCGTTCCCTTCGCATCTCAAGAAGAGGCGCTCTCCACAAGAAAGGCGAGAGGAACTCCAGGGTCGTGTCACATTCCCAGAGTCCCCCAGATGCCTCAGTCCATTCCACGGAAACCTGTTTTCCCTGCACTGCCTCGACTTTCAAGCCGAGGATCGACTCACACCACGGTGGCACGTGGGACAGCCCTGTGGGAAAGCCTCGTGGGAAAGCCACGTGGAAAGCCTGGAGGGAAAGCCCCTGATCCCTTAATCCACGCGAAGGGAAGCGTGGCACTGCTGCTACAGCTCGGGAGGTGAGCGCACGTGCATGCCCCCTTCGAGACGAGGACTGACTCCACTGGGGAGACTCCAGAAGTACCCCAAGATCCATGTCAGCAGTGGAGAGGAATGCTCAGGTTCCGGCACCGACTCCACACAAGATCTTAGGCACCGGCATAGAAGGGAGGGGAATCCCGAGAGGCCCCCCGAGCAACTCGCATGGGGACTGGCCTTTCCTGATGCCACCAGAGCGGGTCCCTGAGGTCCCCGTCGTAAGTCGAGAGCACCTGCTGCAACTCGAGAAAATCCAGGATGTTCTCCCCTCCAGGCGAGATGAGGCCCATTTCCGCTGAGGCGTCTCGAAGTTAATCACACCTAAACTCTGGAACTTCCAAAGGGTCCTTCACACCCTTGCTGCAACTCAAGAAGATCCCCGACATACCCGTCTCCACTCGGAGAAAGCACGAGAATCCCGCCCACATCCAGAGGAGCCCGTTTC
>NW_017201556.1:0-6653 GCF_001704415.2 Capra hircus | reverse complement strand
TCAAGAAGATCCCCAACATACCGTCTCCACTCGAGAGGAAGCACGAAGAGTCCGCAAATTCAGAGGAGCCCCGTTTCGCTCCTAGCTCGACAGGGATCCTTTCCATCAGTGATCGGGAAAGAGTTCCAGTGTTTCCGGTGCATCTCAAGGGAGGCGATCTCCACAGGAAAAGGCGAGAGGAACTCCAGGGACGTGCCACCATTCCCTAAGTCCCCCAGATGTCCCAGTCCATTCCAGGGAAACCTGTTTTCCCTGCACTGCCTCTACTTTCAAGCGAGGATCGACTCACACCACTGTGGCACGTGGGACAGCCCTGTGGGAAAGCCTCGTGGGAAAGCCTCGAGAGAAAGCCTCGTGGGAAAGCTCGAGGGAAGCCACAGTTGCTTTGATTCACGCGAACGGAAGTGTGACACTGCTGCTACATCTCGGAAGGAAAGCGCACGTGCATGCCCCCACTCGATACGAGGACTGACTACCCTGGAGAGACTCCAGAAGTACCCCAAGATCCACATCAGCACTGGCGAGAATCTCACGTTCCGGCACCGACTCCAAACAAGGTTTAGGCCCCTGCATCGACGGGAGAAGAATCCCGAGAGGCCCCGAGCAACTAGCATGGGTACTGGCCTTTCCTGAGGCCATCAGAGCGGGTCCCTGAGGTCCCCGTCATAAGTCGAGAGCAACTGCCGCAACTCGATAAAATCCAGGAGGTTCTCCCTCCAGGCGAGATGAGGCCGTTTCCTCTGAGGCGTCCCAGGCTAATCACACCTAACCTCTGGAACTTCGAAAACCTTCACATCCTTGCTGCAACTCAAGAAGTTCCCCGACATACCCGTCTCCACTCGAGAGGAAGCACGAGAGTCCGCCCACATCCAGAGGAGCCCCGTTTCCGCCTCATAGCACGAGAGGAGGGATCCTTTCCCTGCATGGTCGGGAAAGAATTCCCGGCGTTCCCGTCGCATCTCAAGAGGGTAGGCTTTCCACAGGAAAGGCGTCAGGAACTCCAGGGTCCTTCCACCATTCCCAGAGTCGCCCAGATGTCTCAGGCCATTCCAGGGAAGCCTGTTTCCCGGCACTGCCTCAAATTTCAAGCCGAGGATCGACTCACACCATGGTGGCACGTGGATAGCGCTGTGGTAAAGCCTCGTGGGAAAGCCTGTGGGAAAGCCTGTAGGGAAAGCCTCGAGGGAAAGCCACTGTTCCCTTGATTCACGCGAAGGAAGCATGACACTGCTGCTACAGCTCGGAGGTAAGCGCTCGTGCATGCCCCACTCGAGACGAGGACTGACTCCCCTGGGAGACTCCAGAAGTACCCCAATATCCAAGTCAGCACTGGAAGGAATCCTCAGGTCCGGCACCGACTCCAAACAAGTCTTAGCCCGGCATCGACGTAGTGGAATCCCGAGATGCCCCGAGCAACTCGCATGGGGACTGGCCTTTCCTGCGGCCACCAGAGAGGGTCCCTGAGGTCTCCGTCGTAAGTCGAGAGCACCTGCCGTAACTCGAGAAAATCCAGGAGGTTCTCCCCTCCAGGCGAGATGAGGCCCATTCCGCTGAGGCGTCTCGAGGCTAATCACACCTAACCTCTGGAACTTCCAAAGGGTCCTTCACACCCTTGCTGCAACTCAAGAAGTTCCCCGACATACCCGTCTCCACTCGAGAGGAAGCACAAGAGTCCCGCCCACATCCAGAGGAGCCCCGTTTCTGCCTCCTGGCTCGAGAGGAGGGATCCTTTCCCTGCGTGTTCGGGAAAGAATTCCCGGCATTTCCGTCGCATCTCAAGAGGAGGCGCTCTCCACAGGAAAGGCGAGAGGAACTTCAGGGTCGTGCCACCATTCCAGAGTCACCCAAATGTCTCAGTCCATTCCAGGGAAACATGTTTTCCTGCACTGCGTCGACTTTCAAGCCGAGGATCGACTCACACCACGGTGGCACGTTGGACAGCCCTGTGGAAAGCCTCATAGGAAAGCCTCGTGGGAAAGCCTCGAGGGAAAGCCACAGATCCCTTGATCCACGCAAAGGGAAGTGTGACACTGCTGCTACAGCTCGGGAGGAAAGCGCACGTGAATGCCCCACTCGAGACGAGGACTGACTCCCCTGGGGAGACTCCAGAAGTACCCAAGATCCATGTCAGCACTGGAGAGGAATCCTCAGGTTCTGGCACTGACTCCACACAAGATCTAGGCGCCCAACATCGACGGGAGAGGAATCCCGAGAGACCCAGAGCAAATCGCATGGGGACTGGCCTTTACTGACGCCACCGGAGCGGGTCCTGAGGTCCACGTTCTAAGTGAGAGACCTGCCGCAACTCGAGAAAATTCAGGAGGTTCTCCCTCCAGGCGAGGTGAGCCCATTTCCGCAGAGGCGTCTCGAGGCTAATCACACCTAACCTCGGAACTTCCAAAGGGTCTTCACACCCTTACTGCAACTCAGAAGTTCCCCGACATACCCGTCTCCACTCGAGAGAAGCACGAAAGTTCCGCCCACATCCAGAGGAGCCCCGTTTCGCCTCTAGCTCGAGAGGAGGATCCTTCCCTGCGTGTTCGGGAAAGAATTCCCGTGTTCCCGTCGCATCTGAAGAGGAGGAGCTCTCCACAGGAAAGCCGAGAGGAACTCCAGGGTCGTGCCACCATTCCAGAGTCCCCCAGATGTCTCACTCCATTCCAGGAAACCTGTTTTCCCTGCACTGCGTCGACTTTCAAGCCGAGGATCGACTCACACCACGGTGGCACGTGGACAGCCCTGTGGGAAAGACTCGTGGGAAAACCTCGTGGGAAAGCCACGAGGGAAAGCCACAGATCCGTGATCCACGCGAAGGGAAGCGCCACACTGCTGCTGCAGCTCGGGAGGAAAGCGCTCGTGCATGCCCCGACTCGAGACGAGGATTGACTCCCCTGGAGAGCCTCCAGAAGTAACCCAAGATCCATGTCTGCACTGAAGAGGAAACCTCAGGTTCCAGCACCGACTCCACCCAAGGTCTTAGGCCCAGCATCGACTGGAGAGGAATCCCGAGAGGCGCCCAAGCAACTCGCATGGGTACTGCCTTTCCTGAGGCCACCAGAGCGGGTCCCTGAGGTTCCGACGTAAGTCGAGAGCACCTGCCGCAACTCGAGAAAATCCAGGTGGTTCTCCCCTAAAGGCGAGTTGAGGCCCATTTCCGCAGAGGTGTCTCGAGGCTAATCACACCTAACCTCTGGAACTTCCAAATGGTCCTTCAAAACCATGCTGCAACTCAAGAAGATCCCCGACATACCCGTCTCCACTCGAGAGGAAGCACGAGAGTCCCGCCCACATCCAGAGGAGCCCCGTTTCCGCCTCCTAGCTCGAGAGGAGGGATCCTTTCCCTGCGTGTCGGGAAAGAATTCCCGGCGTTCCCGTCGCATCTCAAGAGGAGGCGCATTCCACAGGAAAGGGCGAGAGGAACTCCAGGGTCGGTGCCACCATTCCCAGAGTCCCCCAGATGTCTCAGTCCATTCCAGGGAATCCTGTTTTTCCTGTACTGCCTCGACTTTCAAGCCGGAGGATCGACTCACACCACGGTGGCACGTGGGACAGCCCTGTGGGAAAGCCTCGTGGGAAACCTCGTGGAAAGCCTCGAGGAAAGCCCTGATCCCTTGATCCACGCAAAGAGAAGCGTGACACTGCTGCTTCAGCTCGGAGGAAAGCGCACGTGCATTCCCCCACTCGAGACGACGACTGACTCCCCTCGGGAGACTCCAGAAGTACCCCAAGATCCATGTCAGCACTGGAGAGGAATGCTCAGGTTCCGGCACCTACTCCACACAAGATCTTAGCCCCGGCATAGACGGGAGAGGAATCCTGAGAGGCCCCGAGCAATTCGCAAGGGGACTGGCCTTTCCTGAGGCCACCAGAGCGGGTCCCTGAGGTCCCCGTCGTAAGTCGAGAGCACCTGCCGCAACTCGAGAAAATCCAGGAGGTTCTCCCTCCAGGCGAGATGAGGCCCATTTCCGCTTAGGCGTCTCCAGGCTAATCACATCTAACATCTGGAACTTCCAAAGGGTCCTTCACACCCTTGCTGCAACTCAAGAAGTTCCCGACATACCGTCTCCACTCGAGAGGAACACGAGAGTCCCGCCCACATCCAGAGGAGCCCCGTTTCAGCCTCCTAGCTCGAGAGGAGGATCCTTTCCCTGCGTGCTCGGAAAGAATTCCCGCGTTCCGTCGCATCTCAAGAGGAGGCGCTCTCAACCGGAAAGGCGAGAGGAACTCCTGGTCGTGCCACCATTCCCAGATCCCGCAGATGTCTAGTCCATTCCAGGGAAACCTGTTTCCCCTGCACTGCCTCGACTTTCAAGCCGAGGATCGACTCACACCACGGTGGCACGTGGACAGCCCTGTGGGAAAGCCTCGTGGAAAGCCTCGTGGAAAGCCTCGAGGGAAACCCTGATCCCTTGATCCACGCAAAGGGAAGCGTGACACTGCTGCTTCAGCTCGGGAGGAAAGCGCACGTGCATTCCCCCACTCGAGACGACGCTGACTCCCGTGGGAGACTCCAGAAGTACCCAAGATCCATGTCAGCACTGGAGAGGAATGCTCAGGTTCTGCACCTACTCCACACAAGATCTTTGCCCCGGCATCGACGGAGAGGAATCCGAGAGCCCGAGAGCAACTCGCATGGGACTGGCCTTTCTGAGCCACAGACGGGTCCCTGAGGTCCCCGTCGTAAGTCGAGAGCACCTGCCGCAACTCGAGAAATCCAGGAGGTTCTCCCCTCCAGGCGAGATGAGGCCCATTTCCGCTGAGCGTCTCGAGGCTAATCACACCTAACTCTGGAACTTCCAAAGGGTCTTCACACCCTTGCTGCAACTCAAGAAGTTCCCGACATACCCGTCTCCACTCGAGAGGAAGCACGAGTGTCCCACCCACATCCAGAGGAGCCCTGTTTCCGCCTCATAGCTCGAGAGCATTGATCCTTTCCCTGCATGGTCGGAAAAGAATTCACGGCGTTTCCAACGCATCTTAAGTGGAGGCGCTCTCCACAGGAAAATAGAGAGGACTCCAGGGTCGTGCCACCATTCCCAGAGTCCCCCAGATGTCTCAGTCCATTCCAGGGAAACCTTTATTCCCTGCACTGCCTCGACTTTCAAACCGAGGATCGACTCACACCACAGTGGCACGTGGGACAGCCCTGTGGGAAAGCCTCGTGGGAAAGCCTCGAGGGAAAGCCACAGATCCCTTGATCCATGCGAAGGGAAGCGTGACACTGCTGCTACAGATCGGGAGGAAAGCGCACGTGCATGCCCCCAGTGAGAGCGGACTGACTGCCCTGAGAGACTCCAGAAGTACCCAAGATCCATGTCAGCACTGCAGAGGAATCCTCAGGTTCCAGCACCGACTCCACACAAGATCTTAGGCACCGGCATCGAAGGGAGAGGAATCCCGAGAGGCCCCCGAGCAACTCGCATGGGGACTGGCCTTTCCTGAGGCCTCCAGAGCGGGTCCCTGAGGTCCCCGTCGTAAGTTGAGAGCACCTGCCGCAACTCGAGAAAATCCAGGAGGTTCTCCCCTCCAGGCGAGATGAGGCCCATTTCCGCTGAGGCGTCTCGAGGCTAATCACACTAACATCTGGAACTTCCAAAGGGTCCTTCACACCCTTGCTGCAACTCAAGAAGTTCCCCGACATACCGGTCTCCACTCGAGAGTAACATGAGAGTCCGCCCATCCAGAGGGCCCCGTTTCCGCCTCAGCTCGAGAGGAGGGATCCTTTCCCTGCGTGGTCGGGAAAGAATTCCTAGCATTCCTGTCGCATCTCAAGAGGAGGCGCTCTCCCACAGGAAAGAGAGGAACTCCAGGGTCGTGCCACCATTCCCAGAGTCCCCCAGATGTCTCAGTCCATTCCAGGGAAACCTGTTTTCCCTGCACTGCCTCGACTTTCAAGCCGAGGATCGACTCACACCACGGTGGCACGTGGGACAGCCCTGTGGGAAAGCCTCGGGGAAAGCCTCGAGGAAAGCCCTCCCTCGAGGGAAGCCCACCCTTGATCGGCAAGCACGCTGCTAGGAAGGAAGCGCACGTGCATGCCCCCACTCGAGACGAGGACTGACTCCCTGGGAGACTCCAGAAGTACCCAAGATCCATGTCAGCACTGGAGAGGAATCCTCAGGTTCCGGCACCGACTCCAAACAAGATCTTAGGCCCTGGCATCGACGGGAGAGGAATCCCGAGAGGCCCCCGAGCAATCGCATGGGACTGGCCTTTCCTGAGGCCACAGAGCGGGTCCCTGAGGTCCCGTCGTAAGTCGAGAGCACCTGCCGCAACTCGAGAAAATCCAGGAGGTTCTCCCTCCCCAGGCGAGATGAGGCCATTTCCGCTGAGGCGTCTCGAGGCTAATCACACCTAACCTCTGGAACTTCCAAAGGGTCCTTCACACCTTGCTGCAACTCAAGAAGTTCCCCGACATACCCGTCTCCACTCGAGAGGAAGCACGAAGAGTCCGCCCACATCCAGAGGAGCCCCGTTTCCGCCTCCTAGCTCGAGAGGAGGGATCCTTTCCCTGCGTGTCGGGAAAGAATTCCCGGCGTTCCCGTCGCATCTCAAGAGGAGGCTCTCCAACAGGAAAGGAGAGGAACTCCAGGGCCCCACCATTCCCAGAGTCCCCCAGATGTCTCACCCATTCCAGGGAAACCTGTTTTCCC
>NW_017201555.1:0-19166 GCF_001704415.2 Capra hircus | reverse complement strand
GATTGTAGTCTTCTTATGATCCTTTGTATTTCTGTGTTTGTCTGTTGTGATGTCTCCATTTTCATTTCTAATTTTATTGATTTGATTTTTCTCTCTTTGCTTCTTGATGAGTCTTGCTAATGGTTTGTCAATTTTACTTATCCTTTCAAAGAACCAGCTTTTGGCTTTGTTGATTTTTGCTATGGTCTCTTTTGTTTCTTTTGCATTTATTTCTGCCCTAATTTTTAAGATTTCTTTCCTTCTACTAACTCTGGGGTTCTCCAACTCTTCCTTTTCTAGTTGCTTTAGTTGTAGAGTTAGGTTATTTATTTGACTTTTTTCTTGTTTCTTGAGGTATGCCTGTATTGCTATGAACTTTCCTCTTAGCACTGCTTTTATAGTGTCCCACAGGTTTTGGGTTGTTGTGTTTTCATTTTCATTAGTTTCTATGCATATTTTGATTTCTTTTTTGATTTCTTCTGTGATTTGTTGGTTATTCAGAAGTGTGTTGTTCAACCTCCATATGTTGGAATTTGTAATAGTTTTTCTCCTGTAATTGAGATCTAATCTTAATGCATTATGGTCAGAAAAGATGCTTGGAATGATTTCGATTTTTTTGAATTTATCAAGTTTAGATTTATGGCCCAGGATGTGATCTATCCTGGAGAAGGTTCCATGAGCACTTGAAAAAAAAGTGAAATTCATTGTTTTGGGGTGAAATGTCCTATAGATATCAATTAGGTCTAACTGATCTAATGTATCATTTAAAGTTTGTGTTTCTTTGTTAATTTTCTGTTTAGCTGATCTGTCCATAGGTGTGAGTGGGGTATTAAAGTCTCCCACTATTATTGTGTTATTGTTGATTTCCCCTTTCATACTTGTTAGCATTTGTCTTACATATTGCGGTGCTCCTATATTGGGGGCATATATATTTATAATTGTTATATCTTCTTCTTGGATTGTTCCTTTGATCATTATGTAGTGGCCTTCTTTGTCTCTTTTCACAGCCTTTGTTTTAAAGTCTATTTTATCGGATATGAGTATTGCCACTCCTGCTTTCTTTTGGTCTCTGTTTGCGTGGTATATCTTTTTCCAGCCCTTCACTTTCAGTCTGTATGTGTCCCTTGTTTTGACGTGGGTCTCTTGTAAGCAGCATATAGAGGGGTCTTGTTTTTGTATCCGTTCGGCCAGTCTTTGTCTTTTGGTTGGGGCGTTCAACCCATTTACGTTTAAGGTGATTATTGATAAGTATGATCCCGTTACCATTTACTTTATTGTTTTGGGTCGGGTTTATACACCCTTTTCATGTTTCCTGTCTAGAGGATATCCTTTAGAATTTGTTGGAGAGCTGGTTTGGTGGTGCTGAATTCTCTCAGCTTTTGCTTGTCTGTAAAGCTTTTGATTTCTCCTTCGTATTTGAATGAGATCCTTGCTGGATACAGTAATCTGGGCTGTAGGTTATTGTCTTTCATCACTTTAAGTATGTCTTGCCATTCACTCCTGGCCTGAAGAGTTTCTATTGAAAGATCAGCTGTTATCCTTATGGGAATCCCCTTGTGTGTTATTTGTTGTTTTTCCCTTGCTGCTTTTAATATTTGTTCTTTGTGTTTGATCTTTGTTAATTTGATTAATATGTGTCTTGGGGTGTTTCGCCTTGGGTTTATCCTATTTGGAACTCTCTGTGTTTCCTGGACTTGGGTGATTATTTCCTTCCCCATTTTAGGGAAGTTTTCAACTATTATCTCCTCAAGGATTTTCTCATGATCTTTCTTTCTGTCTTCTTCTTCTGGGACTCCTATAATTCGAATGTTGGAGTGTTTCATATTGTCCTGGAGGTCTCTGAGATTGTCCTCATTTCTTTTAATTCGTTTTTCTTGTTTCCTCTCTGATTCATTTATTTCTACCATTCTATCTTCTATTTCACTAATCCTATCTTCTGCCTCCGTTATTCTACTATTTGTTGCCTCCAGAGTGTTTCTGATCTCATTTATTGCATTATTCATTATATTTTGACTCTTTTTTATTTCTTCTAGATCCTTGTTAAACCTTTCTTGCATCTTCTCAATCCTTGTCTCTAGGCTATTTATCTGTGATTCCATTTTGATTTCAAGATTTTGGATCATTTTCACTATCAATATTCGGAATTCCTTCTCCGGTAGATTCCCTACTTCTTCCTCTTTTGTTTGGTTTGGTGGGCAACTCTCCTGTTCCTTTACCTGCTGAGTATTCCTCTGTCTCTTCATCTTGGTTATATTGCTGCGTTTGGGGTGGCCTTTTTATATTCTGGTAATTTGTGGAGTTCTCTTTATTATGGAGCTTCCTCACTTTGGGTGGGGTTCTATCAGTGGCTTGTCAAGGTTTCCTGGTTAGGGAGGCTTGTGTTGGAGTTTTGGTGGGTGGAGCTGGGTTTCTTCTCTCTGGAGTGCAGTGGAGTGACCCTTACTAGAGCTTATCAATGAGTATAGTAAAGTCGCAGGATATAAAATCAACACACAGAAATCCCTTGCATTCCTATACACGAATAATGAGAAAGTAGAAAAAGAAATTAAGGAAACAATTCCATTCACCATTGCAACGAAAAGAATAAAATACTTAGGAATATATCTACCTAAAGAAACTAAAGACCTATATATAGAAAACTATAAAACACTGATGAAAGAAATCAAGGAGGACACTAATAGATGGAGAAATATACCATGTTCATGGATCTGAAGAATCAATATAGTGAAAATGAGTATACTACCCAAAGCAATTTACAAATTCAATGCAATCCCTATCAAGCTACCAGCCACATTTTTCACAGAACTAGAACAAATAATTTCAAGATTTGTATGGAAATACAAAAAACCTCAAATAGCCAAAGCAATCTTGAGAAAGAAGAATGGAACTGGAGGAATCAACTTGCCTGACTTCAGGCTCTACTACAAAGCCACAGTCATCAAGACAGTATGGTACTGGCACAAAGACAGACATATAGATCAATGGAACAAAATAGAAAGCCCAGAGATAAATCCACACACATATGGACATCTTATCTTTGACAAAGGAGGCAAGAATATACAATGGAGTAAAGACAATCTCTTTAACAAGTGGTGCTGGGAAAACTGGTCAACCACTTGTAAAAGAATGAAACTAGATCACTTTCTAACACCCCACACAAAAATAAACTCAAAATGGATTAAAGATCTAAATGTAAGACCAGAAACTATAAAACTCCTAGAGGAGAACATAGGCAAAACACTCTCCGACATAAAATCACAGCAGGATCCTCTATGATCCACCTCCCAGAATTCTGGAAATAAAAGCAAAAATAAACAAATGGGATCTAATTAAAATTAAAAGCTTCTGTACAACAAAGGAAAATATAAGCAAGGTGAAAAGACAGCCTTCTGAATGGGAGAAAATAATAGCAAATGAAGCAACTGACAAACAACTAATCTCAAAAATATACAAACAACTTCTGCAGCTCAATTCCAGAAAAATAAACGACCCAATCAAAAAATGGGCCAAAGAACTAAATAGACATTTCTCCAAAGAAGACATACGGATGGCTAACAAACACATGAAAAGATGCTCAACGTCACTCATTATTAGAGAAATGCAAATCAAAAACCACGAGGCACCATTTCACACCAGTCAGAATGGCTGCGATCCAAAAATCTGCAAGCAATAAATGCTGGAGAGGGTGTGGAGAAAAGGGAACCCTCCTACACTGTTGGTGGGAATGCAAACTAGTACAGCCACTATGGAGAACAGTGTGGAGATTCCTTAAAAAATTGCAAATAGAACTACCTTATGACCCAGCAATCCGACTGCTGGGCATACACACCGAGGAAACCAGAATTGAAAGAGACACATGTACCCCAATGTTCATCGCAGCACTGTTTATAATAGCTAGGACATGGAAACAACCTAGATGTCCATCAGCAGATGAATGGATAAGAAAGCAGTGGTACATATACACAATGAAGTATTACTCAGCCATTAAAAAGAATTCATTTGAATCAGTTCTGATGAGATGGATGAAACTGGAGCCGATTATACACAGTGAAGTAAGCCAGAAAGAAAAACACCAATACAGTATACTAACACATATATATGGAATTTAGGAAGATGGCAATGACGACCCTGTATGCAAGACAGGGAAAGAGACACAGATGTGTAGAGTGGACTTTTGGACTCAGAGGGAGAGGGAGAGGGTGGGATGATTTGGGAGAATGGCATTCTAACATGTATACTGTCATGTAAGAATTGAATCGCCAGTCTATGTCTGATGCAGGATACAGCATGCTTGGAGCTGGTGCATGGGGATGACCCAGAGAGATGTTATGGGGAGGGAGGTGGGAGGGGGGTTCATGTTTGGGAATGCATGTAAGAATTAAAGATTTTAAAATTAAAAAAAAATAAAAAATAAAAAGCACAAATAACCCCACAAAAATGTGCTGAGTTGACATCAGCTACTGCAAACTTATTTGAAAGATACAAGGAGGGAAGGACACACAAGGACAATTTATGGAAGGGAACTGCTGTTTCTGTCTTCTGAGCTTCCATTTACTCCTTGCTGATCAATTTCCCACTGAGGAACCACACTTCAGTCCATGTGAGTAGGTGGGTCTGACCTTGATCTAAGGTGAACAGAAGACCTGGGATAGAGCAATAGAAGGTTCCCCTGTCCCAGGCCACAGTGGTCAGTTCACAGACAGACCTAAACTATTGCTGGAACTCTTGGGAGAATGGGGTCCCCTGGCTAGTAAAATGTAAAACTGAGGCTACTAGTGGGGGCCGCTTGGAGGAAGTTTGCATGAGGGAAACATAAAGACAACAGGAAGGAAAGCAGGGCTGACAGATGAAGAGAAAGAGATGAGTTCTGTTTCTGGTGATATCATTTAAACCACTACATTCAGCCATCCCCAGATTCAAGTTCTACTATTGAAATTTTCATTGCTCATTCATTTCCGAGGTGGGTTTGTCTCCTGCAAGGAAAGAGTTCTTGTAGGCTCTTATAACAGATGCACAGAGAGACTTCATATGTCCCTCAGAATAGAGCAGCACACCTGGTGTTTGGCAGTGACGCTTGCGGTCCAATAAGAAGGTCTCTGGTGACTTGGTCACACTATTCTTTTAGAAGCAGCCATCTGCTATTGCTTCTTTTTCTGAAGCCTGCAAATGACCTTGTAACTGTGTTTCTTTCTGCTTCTCGCTTACACCACTGTTCTTTGAAGTCTTCTTTTTCTCTGCACAACCTGCATTCAAACTTCCAAGAAAGAGAATCTGATTGGCTATTTGATACAGTCCCTTAAATGTATGAAGCGCTTTTTTACAGGTTGTTCCCTTTGGCATGCTTTCTTGTGCCAGGGTTCCCCACCCCCACCCCCCAACCTCTTTTTGGCTAGTGCCTGTGCATCTTTCAAGTCTCAGGGAAAGACATTTCCTCTACAAAATCTATCTGAGACTCTGGAACTGGGTTAAGTACTTCTTTGTGCAGTGGCCACAGGACTAGAAAAGGTCTATTTTGATTCCAGTCCCAAAGAAAGGCAATGCCAAAGAATGCTCAAACTACTGCACAATTGCACTCATCTCACACACTAGTAAAGTAATGCTCAAAATTCTCTAAGCCAGGCTTCAGCAATACATGAACCGTGAACTTCCAGATGTTCAAGCTGGTTTCAGAAAAGGCAGAGGAACCAGAGATCAAATTGCCAACCTCTGCTGGATCATGGAAAAAGCAAGAGAGTTCCAGAAAAACATCTATTTCTGCTTTATTGACTATGCCAAAGCCTTTGACTGTGTGGATCACAATAAATTGTGGAAAATTCTTCAAGAGATGGGAATACCAGACCACCTGACCTGCCTCTTGAGAAACCTATATACAGGTCAGGAAGCAACAGTTAGAACTGGACATGGAACAACAGATTGGTTCCAAATAGGAAAAGGAGTATGTCAAGGCTGTATATTGTCACCCTGCTTATTTAATTTATATGCAGAGTACATCATGAGAAACGCTGGGCTGGAAGAAGCACAAGCTGGAATCAAGACTGCTGGGAGAAATATCAATAACCTCAGTTATGCAGATGACACCACCCTTACGGCAGAAAGTGAAGAGAGACTAAAAAACCTCTTGATGAAAGTGAAAGAGGAGAGTGACAAAGTTGGCTTAAAACTCAACATTCAGAAAACGAAGATCATGGCATATGGTCTGATCACTTCATGAGAAATAGATGGGGAAACAGTTGAAACAGTGTCAGACTTTATTTTTTTGGGCCTCCCAAATCACTGCAGATGGTGATTGCAGCCATGAAATTAAAAGACACTTACTCCTTGGAAGAAAAGTTATGACCAACCTAGATAGCATATTGAAAAGCAGAGACATTACTTTGCCAACAAAGGTCCGTCTAGTCAAGGCTACGGTTTTTCCAGTGGTCATGTATGGATGTGAGAGTTGGACTATAAAGAAAGCTGAGTGCCAAAGAATTGATGCTTTTGAACTGTGGAGTTGGAGAACACTCTTGAGAGTCCCTTGGACTGCAAGGACATTCTAAAGGAGATCAGTCCTGGGTGTTCTTTGGAAGGACTGATGCTAAAGCTGAAACTCCAGTACTTTGGCCACCTCATGCGAAGAGCTGACTCATTGGAAAATACCCTGATGCTGGGAGGGATTGGGGCAGGAGGAAAAGGGGATGACAGAGGATGAGATGGTTGGATGGCATCACCGACTCGATGGACATGAGTCTGAGTGAACTTCGGGAGTTGGTGATGGACAGAGAGGCCTGGCGTGCTGCGATTCATGGGGTCACAAAGAGTCGGACACGACTGAGCGACTGAACTGAACCGTGTTTCTAAAGCATCTCTGTTTATTACTAGGCGTTTCATTGTCTATTTATTTGTCCACCTCTTCACTACTACTCCTAGACAGTAATTTCTTTGAGGAGAGGATTTTTTCCTTGACTTATATCAAGCACAATACAGATAAAAAAATAATTTTGGTTAACTATTGAATAAAATAATCAACAGTGAGATTAGGGTGTATCCCAAGCCTCTATCAGAAATACCATTGACCAAAACAGCAAGGGGTCTCCAGAGTTAGTTCACTCAATATATTCAAGGTGTAACATCAGGAAAAGGACTGAAATATAGCTTATGTAAAGAAAACTGTAGAGTGAGTTAAAAGTTTATATGCCCATTTAACTTATGTAAATACAAATATATAGTATTGGGGAGGGATGGTAAAAGAAATACTGCAATAGCAATTTATATGGGATTTGGGCATGACGTTCTACCATTTAGTATGTGACCAGGGATTAGCATGTGATAAGAGACAAAAACCTGCTGTTCCCTCAATAAGGCTCTCATAGTAGCATCTTCTTAACAGACTGGGGATGATTTTTATGTTTAAAGGTCCATTCCCCTGACCTCATAAAATATGGCATCTAAACACTAGCAACCATTTGCTTTGGTATTAGACCAAAGGGTCAGAAATCTGTTCCAGTGCTGAAAGAAAGGGTCCAAAAGAGGGTTTACCACTTTCTTCTAATGAAAAGAATTGATGGATGATTGATAGACTGACAGACAGATAGATGAACTAGTGTTGATTGTATCTGTTGGTTACAGAGGCTTGGAAGTCACTGCTTTTCTCTTGTTCCATGTTGCTATTAATATAGGCTTTTTACCATGTATGCTCAAGACTTCAGATCCAAAGCCAAGTCTGACCAAGACAGGTAGTGGACTTCCACCCTCTAGCTGGTAAAATATAGAAAACAATATCACTCAGTTTCTGCATTGAACATAAAATGACTGAGGTGGGCTCTGGGCTACTGTCCCTACAATGATGATCCACCTTCATCTCTGTTATCTACTATTTTTTCCTGGTTCATATGGTCCCACTTCTGCCTGATTTCTCAGTAATGCTCCATCTGCTGGCATTTCAGCTTGCTTGCTGAAGACCCTGACCATTCTTTTTCCTTGCCAATCCTTTTTCTCCAAGGGCAATGGGCTAATTGTACCTTGGTGCTGTTTCTCCAGTAATTGGGTGAAGTTCAGCTTTAAATTAGATGCACCTCCTGGAAGATCCCCTGGAAGAGGGCATGGCAACCCACTCCAGTATTCTTGTTGAAAAACCCCATGGACAGATGAGCATGGCAGGCTGTAGGCCATGGGTTCACAAAGAATTGGACATGACTGAAGCAACTAAGCATGCACACAGCTAGAAAGATAGTGCAACTAATACATGGCTTCAAGTATTAACTGCTATCTAGAGACTGGCTGCCTTGCCTAAGATGGCTTCATCTTCTTAGGGGAGCAGAGGCTTCTAAGACTGCTTCACCTTCCCCCTACATTAAATATGTTAGCTGTATATTATAAAAATTTCTGGTTTCTTTCAGGGACTATTACTTCTTTCAATAGTTAGGCCCATAAACCAAATTAATTTCTATAGTACACACTTCCCTGGTTCTCCATCCTGCTGACATCACAACATTCTCCATAGAAATAGAAACATTATTCCACAATATCTGTCAACTCATGAATGGATACGTAAAATGTGGTATATCTGTACAATATAACATTGTTTGTCAATAAAACAAATGAAATGTTAATACATGCTCCAATTAAAAAGTGGATGAAAGATCTGAATAGCTATTTCTCCAAAGTTCAGTTCAATTCAGTCTCTCAGTCATGTCCCACTGTTTACGACCCCATGAACCGCAGCACACCAGGCCTCCCTGTCCATCACCAACTCCTGGAGTCCACCCAAACCCATGTCCATCGAGTAGGTGATGCCATCCAGCCATCTCATGCTCTGTCGTCCCCTTCTCCTCCTGCCCTCAATCTTTCCCAGCATCAGGGTCTTTTCAAATAAGTCAGCTCTTCACATCAGGTGGCCAAAGTATTGGAGTTTCAGCTTCAACATCAGTCCTTCCAATGAACACCCAGGACTGATCTCTTTTAGAATGGACTGGTTGTGTCTCCTTGCAGTCCAAGGGACTCTCAAGAGTCTTCTCCAACACCACAGTTCAAAAGCATCAATTCTTCGGTACTCAGCTTTCTTTATAGTCCAACTCTCACTCACATCCATGCATGACTACTGGAAAAATCATAGCCTTGACTAGACGGACCTTTGTTGGCAAGGTAATGTCTCTGCTTTTGAATATGCTATCTAGGTTGGTCATAGCTTTCCTTCCAAGGAGTAAGCGTCTTTTAATTTCATGCCTGCAGTCACCATCTGCAGTGATTTTGGAGCCCAGAAAAATAAAGTCAGCCACTGTTTCCACTGTTTCCCCATCTGTTTGCCATGAAGTGATGGGATCGGATGCCATGATCTTAGTTAGAGAAATGCAAATCAAAACCACAATGAGATACTATCACACACCCATTAGGATGTCTACTAACAAACAATAGAAAATAACAAGTGCTGGTGAGGATGTGGGAGAAATTGGAATGCTTATAATTGCTGATAGGAATTACGTACGGTACAATTTCTTTGAAAAAGAGTTTGGTAGGCCCCCCCCCAAATTTAAACATGAAGTTAACCTGTGCTGTGCTGTGCTGTGCTTAGTCTCTCAGTCATGTCTGACTCTTTGTAACCACATGGACTATAGCTGCCAGGCTCCTCTGTCCATGGGGACTCTCTAGGTAAGAATACTGGATTAGGTTGCCATGACTTCTTCAGAGGAACTTCCCTACCCAAGAATCAAACTGGGATTTCCTGCATTGCAGGCAGATTCTTTACCATCTGAGCTACCAGGAAAGCCCAGAGTTATCCCATGAACCAGCAATTCCATCCTAAGTATATACCCAAGAGAAATTAAAACACATGTTCACCCAAAAACTTGTATGTGAGTGTTCATAGCAGCATTGTTTGTGGGGCCCCAAATTAGTATTAACCCAAATATACATCAGCCATGAAAAGATAAATAAAATTTAGTATATTCATAAAATATGATTGTATTCAGAAATAAAAAGTAACAAAGTATTGATATTTGATACACCATAGGAAAACCAATAAAACATGCTGAGTGAAGAAGCCAGTCACAAAGAAACAGATATTGCAGGATGCCACTAATATAAAATGTCCTGGATACACAAACCAATAGAAACAGAAAGTAGGTTAGTTGTTGCCTCGAGGTGTAGGGTTGAGGGGAAGAGGGAATGGGTAATAACTGGTAACGGGTATAGGATTTCTTTCTGAGGGGATGGAAATGTTCTAAAATTAGAGGTGAGTACAGTAAAAATATTCAGTTGTACACTTTAAAAGGATGAATTGTATGACATGTGAATTATATCTCTGTGATCGGCCCTGGGATTTCTTTGGAAGGAATGACGCTAAAGCTGAAGCTCCAGTACTTTGGCCACCTCATGCGAAGAGTTGACTCTTTGGAAAAGACTCTGATGCTGGAAGGGACTGGGGGCAGGAGGAGAAGGGGACGACAGAGCAGGAGATGGCTGGATGGCATCACTGACTCGATGGACGTGAGTCTGAGTGATGGACAGGGAGGACTGGTGTGCTGCGATTCATGGGATCGCAAAGAGTCAGACATGACTGAGTGACTGAACTGAACTGAACTGAACTGAAGTGAAAGTAAAAGTCACTCAGTCTTGTCCGACTCTTTGCAACCCCATGGACTATACATTCTGGACTCTCCAGGCCAGAATACTGGAGTGGGTAGCCTGTCCCTTCTCCAGGGGTTCGTCTCAACCCAGGAATTGAACCAGGGTCTCCTACATTAAAGGTGGATTCTTGACCAACTGAACTATTCAGTTCAGTTAAGTTCAGTGGCTCAGTCGTGTCTGACTCTTTGCGACCCCATGAATCGCAGCACGTCAGGCCTCCCTGTCCATCACCGACTCATGGAGTTCACTCAGACTCACGTCCATTGAGTCCATGATGCCATCCAGCCATCTCATCCTCTGTCGTCCTCTTCTCCTCCTGCCCCCAATCCCTCCCAGCATCAAAGTCTTTTCCAATGAGTCAACTCTTCGCATTAGGGACACCTATATCTCAGTAAAGCTGTTTTAAAATATTATCTTAACAATTAATTTAGCTGGATGGAGTACTTTTTGAGAATCCTTAACTCCCATAATTCTAAGGCTGAGCATGCAAGCAACTGTTTTTCATCTCTAATTCAGTTTCTTTAGTGCATTACCCTGATCAATGATGCTTACTCTGCCAAGTACATCAACCATGCAAATAAATTGATACTCTGGTTTGCATGCCCATCTCTTGTGATTTTTCCAGTCCAAATAATTCCCCCAGAGTTTGATTGCACTTGAGATGAACTGATGGAATTGATTTTAGCAAACTGCAAAGCTAAATGTCCAGCCTGTGTTAGCCACATACAGATACTGAATCCCCAAGAGACCCTGCCTAAAATTATTAGTCAGTCAGCAGGTTGGCCTCTTGCTCTTTCTTCTTGACAGGTCTAAGCTACATTAAATTAGATGGAATATTATTTTTCAATGCAAAACTATAAAGACTCCTGTTGGAAATGTGGAGTATCACATCACAGAAGAAAAATAAACCAAATATAAATGAAAATAATATATAGTTACTGATCTTGTCTTCTGTAATAGATGTGAAACCATGGCAAGAATGAACAGTGGTTTGGCCTTCAGCATCACTGCTACATCAGTAATCAATAAGAACTGAACTAATGAATGAATAAACTTATATCCTAAGCATACTGTTTGTAGACTGATGAATGTATCTCATTTGCCCCAGATGGAGTAAGTTTATCTAATTATCATGAAATTGCACAACTCAATTTGTATTCTATATACATGGTGTTTTCCAAAGTTGAACAAAATAGAAAATCTGACTTATTTGATAGAATGGTAGGAAAACCTGGCACCTCAAAGGAAAATTGTTTCTTTATATCCTATCTTTCCTCTTCCTTCACCCAAACATAGAATTTTACCAGGTATCTCACTTTACTTTCTGAAACCTGAAGTCACTACAGTAGTCATTATTGATGAGTCAATGGGATTGATACCTACCCAAGATCCCAGAGAAATTTAAGCTATATTTGGTTTTAGTGATCTTATAGACTCATATGCATTGATATCTGTGTTAATATTATGATATCCAGTTGGCTCAGTTTTCTCTGGTGGACTTCACCATGAGTTGGTGGCTGAGACATTATTGATTTTTAGGTAAAGATCCAAATAGAAATTGAGCAAATGCATTTTGTAAACTCACATCTGGTTTGGCTGCTGTGTCTTAAGCCTGTTCTTTTGGCATGGGTGAAGACAGAACCAAACATCTAATCAGTTCATGAAATGTAAGTAACAGTGGAACAGGATTTCTAAAAGCCATGATTCTCTACCCTGGGAGGCATGGTTATTAACCATACTAAATATATATATATATATATATATATATGTATGTATACATTCATGTACACATATATGTATATATATAGAGAGAGAAAGAAAATGCCTTATGCATAAATATAGACACATAAATATATGTCTGTATCACAGAATATATACATGTACATAGGGGATACACAAAGTCTAGATACACAAATAATATGTTTTGTTTTTTACAGATTGAAGGTGTCTCTGACAAGAGTTACATTTGTCCAAATGTTACCATATTTTCTAGAAACCTTTTATACACATGGAAAATGAATGCAATAAAGACTGCTCTAGTTAAGAAAAAACACTTGATGTTACTAATCACTTAGTGGGTTATTATATCTACTTGTGTGTGTGTGATCAGTCATGTCTGACTCTTTGCAACCCCGTGGACTGGGGCCCACCAGCCTCCTCTGTCCATAGGATTCTCCTGGCAGGAATACTGAAGTGGTTTGCAATTTCCTCCTCCAGGGGAGGTTCCAGACCCAGGGATCAAACCCATGTCTCCTGCATCTCCTGCATAGGCAGGTGGGTTCATTCCCACTTAGCCACCCAGGAAGGAAGCTCTCTACTTGTTAGTTCCAGGATTAACTTGTCTTTCCAATTATCCATTTCCTATAAGGAATCTCTGCATTTCTTTATAAGACATTGCTGCAAGTTACACCATAAAGCATATCAATGTGAAATGGATCTTTTTTTCATCTAGCAATAATGTTACCATTAGGCCTGGCTTCTCTGATCATGAATTCAACAGCAAAATGATCCAAAGTTAAAAACTAACAAATACTAAAATCTCACAGTCATTTAAAATAAGATTATGTTCTAAATTTTATAAAATTACATAAATAGGATGTGTGCATCAATTATTCATGGATCTCAATGTACAAATTACATCTATAACCCTAAACTATTACCACTTTACTGCATCATAATGACACATTTAAAACAGACAATCCAGCTCTAATAACCATTGCATTAATTATATATGATTCAAGGAACAATTTTGTTTGTAGTCTAACAATTTGGAAGGAGCTGGGAGGAATCATGTTTTGCCAAATTCTTGTTAAATCTGCTTAGTGAAGTCTGAGTGGTTGATTTTTTTTTCTCTTGATAAGTTTTTCTGCAGCAAGAAGTCTTCAAACTTATTGAACAGTTCTGATGAACAGATATTTGTTAAGATTCTACCATATGTCAGATATTATACTAAGCAATAAGGACACAAAGTTAAAGAATACACAGCCCTGCCCAGGAGGAATTAATTGTACCGTGGGGGAGACAGACACATTGTCAGCTGACTTCCATACAGGAAGGAGTTACGTGTGACGCGCTGTGGAGCACAGAGCAGCTGGGGCTTTGGGGAAAGAGAGGCTCCTCGAGACGAGTTAAATTCAAGATGGATAGGAGTTAGTGGGATGAAGTGGAATGAATAAGAGATATTTGCGAAAGAAGGTAACCTGGGTTGTGCTCAAAATGGGTCACTAGAAAATAGAGTCACTGCCGTATTTATATATTTGAAGTCTTTATTAAGAAACATCTTTCATTCAATAAAATGCTTCCTGAGTGTTTTATCATATATGGGGCAATGTTCTCAGTGCTGTAAATACAGCAATTAAGAAAACATACTAAAGTTTCTGACATTTAGGAGTCTACATTCTAGTGAGAAAAACATAAAAATGGAATGAACAAATAAATAGATGTTATAACGTCAGATGGTCTTCCCAGATGGTGCAGTAGTAAAGAATCTGCTTGGCAATGTGGGAGATGCAAGAGACATGGGTTTGATCCCTGGATTGGGAAGATCCCTTGGAATAGGAAATGGCAACCCACGCCAGTATTCTTTCATGGAAAATTCCATGGACAGAGGAGCCTGGAGCGCTACAGTCCATGGGGTCACACACGCAACTGAGCACACATGCAGGCATAATATCAGGTAGTGATGAATTACAGA
This sequence comes from Capra hircus, assembly GCF_001704415.2. NCBI lineage: Eukaryota > Metazoa > Chordata > Mammalia > Artiodactyla > Bovidae > Capra > Capra hircus. Next base: position 4,888 of record NW_017201555.1, on the reverse strand, counting down.
AAGGAAAACAAGAAATCAGAGTGAGGGACCAGAGAGCAGCACGGTTCTATTTTTAGATGGAGGTGGGGGTCAGGGAATTCCTCTCTGAAGAAGTGGTTTTAAGTAGAATGAAATTAGAGGGCAAGTCGTGTGAGTATCTGACGGGAACCGCATTTAGGTTGTTAGGAACAATCTGTACAAGGATTCTGAGATAGGACTTTGGTTTAATAGGTTTAAAAATAAACAAAGAGGCCAAAATGGCTGGAACACAGTAAATTAGGGGAGAACAATAGGAAATGAGTTGATAGAGGTGGCCAGAGGCCAGCTTATGTGGAATACTTATCTTTACTGAAGTTGTTTTCTCTGCTTCCTAGTTTTGAAGCCATACTGTATTGCCTGGAATTCTTTGCAGGTGGGAGTGTGTAGCCATATGAAAGAGTTCTGACCCCTCAGTTCAGTTCAGACACACTGTTGTGTCTGACTATTTGCAACCCCATGGACTGCAGCATGCCAGGCTTCCCTGTCCATCACCAACTCCCGGAGTTTGTTCAAACTCATGTCCATCAGGTCAGTGATGCCATCCAACCATCTCATCCTTTGTTGTCCCCTCCTCCTCCTGCCTTTAATCTTTCCCAGCATCAAGGTTCTTTTCAGTGAGTCAGTTCTTCGCATCAGGTGGCCAAAGTGTTGGAATTTCAGCTTCAGCATCAGTCCTTTAAATGAATATTCAGGACTGATCTCCTTTAGGATGGACTGGTTGGATCTCCTTGCAGTCCAAGGGACTCTCAAGAGTCTTCTCCAACACCACAGTTCAAAAACATCAATTCTTTGACGCTCAGCTTTCTATATGGTCCAACCTTCACATCCATACATGACTACCGGAAAAACCATAGCTTTGACTAGACGGACCTTTGTTGGCAAAGTAATGTCTCTGCTTTTTAATATGCTTTCTAGGTTAGTCATAGCTTTTCTTCCAAGGAGCAAGCGTCTTTTAATTTCATGGCCTGCAGTCACCATCTTCAGTGATCTTGGAGCCCCCCAAAATAAAGTCTCTCACTGTTTCCATTGTTTCCCCATCTCTTTGCCATGAAGTAATGGGATCTGACCCCTGGAATGTGGTATAAGTGCTGTATATTACTCCCAGTCTTATTCATGTAAATGTTCTGTGTAATTCTCTCATTTCTTTGATTTCCCATCTCATGGAGGACTCAGACCTTGGGCAGTCCTGGTCTCTAACTAAGCACATTCCTGTTCACTAACTAGGAATATTTGCTTTAACAAAATACAAGCAACTATGCTAAGCCACAAGATTTAGAATTCTTCTCTCCCATCCTCTTCTCTCTTGTCTTTGGACATCTTTCACGCTTATAATATCTATCTAATGGTACTGCCTCTGATGGCTGTAATTCCAGGTATCATCAGCAATCATTGACCCTAACTAATAAAGCTTTTAGTAGGTGAGACTTGAAAAGAGGCATCTATTGAATTTGGTACTTGAGTTCTTTTTCTTTTTTTAATCCTTTACCCTAAACATCACCCCATCAGCTTCCCTTGGGAGGGAAAACCTTATATAAGCAAAGTGGCCATAGAAGATCAATTTGAAGCCTTTTGCTTTAAAGAGAAGGGGGATAGTCATATCTTTTGTCTTAGTGATGCTGTGAGGTATGGACATGAACTTCACAGTTTGTAGGAGTCATAAGCTTCAGCCTCCTCCCCACAGCAACCTCTAAATGATTCATTATTCCTTAATTCTTTCGCTGCCCAGTTCCAAGAAGAATAGCAGGAGTGATCAGAAGTGAGGAAAAAGAAAAATATAGTCATTTGCTAAGCGGAATTGAGTTTGGACCTCCTCATTCATAAATAACAAAAGATTATATGAGGAAAGGACTAGTGCATTAGAGAATTTGACTGAATAATCAATCAATTCACCTTAACATTTATTTAATAATTCTTTTGTATTTGCATCTTTGGGTTGTAAACACATGACAAAGATATACTTGTCTTTATACTCTATATCTACTAATATATATAACATTTTAAAACATTTTTTTCTCCCTGTAGGAATGTGCTTCTAGGTTCACTTTTAATTCTCCTATATTTGTAAAATGTCATGGTACCACAGTGAACATTCACTGCTTCGTTGTGTTTTTTATTGGGCATATACTCTGTTTTTGGCACTGTTTTAGGTGCTAGGATATAAAACTCTCTGCTCTCATGGAGCTCAGGAAAAAAATGAAATTTGATTATAAATAAATTGGTTTTACTTTTGGTATTGGTTTCCAGTTTCCATGGTAAGAAAGTTCCACAAATTTAGTGGCTTGAAACCACAGAAATTCATCGTCTTCAAGTTCTGCAGGTCAGAGGTCTGCAAAAAGACTGCACAGGGCTAAGAGCAAGATGTTGGCAGGCTTGGTTCTCTCTGGAAGCTCTAGGGGAGAATCTGTCTTCTTGTCTCTTCCAGCTTATAGGGGTTGCTGGCATTCCTTGGCTTGTGGCCAAATCAGTCCACCCTCTGCTTCAATCATCACAGTCTTCTCCTTTGTCTGACCTGCCCGTGTTCTTTATTAGCACACTTACGATTTTATTGGGCCTACAAGCATTATCCATCATAATCTCACCATCACCAGATCATTTATGTAATCATATCTGCAAAGTTCCTTTTAGCATGTAAGGTACCATATTCACAGATTCTGGGGCTAGGGTGTGAATATCTTCAGGGGTGGGAGTGGGTCAGTTTCACCTAAAACACTTTTTCAATATTTAAGAACAAAGAACTTATTTCTCTTTGGGGAATGCTTCCGTTGGTGTGTTTTTATAAAAGAAAGTTGCTTTTATAAAAGAATGATTTCATTTACTTTCTCCTAGTTTGCAAGTAGAATGCTACAACAAGGCACATGTGAATTCCATTTCACTAGTAAGCTGGGTATTCACAGACTCAGTTCTGCCACTTTCTAGCTTGTGATCTTGGGCAAATTCCTTAGCTGCTGTGATCCTTATTCCTTTATCTCTGTAAAATGGTGATAATATTAACAGGGACCTTTGTCAACTGTTGTTCTCTTTGTCTGTGGATTACCTGAGATAAACATGAAAATTGTCTGGCTTACTGTAGGCAGTGTTTCTCAACTTCTGGTACACAGGCTTGCAGAGGCTCCACAGATAGGATTCAGTGAATTTTTAATCCTCTGGATTTACATGCAAGAGTTTGTTTATATGTATAAATACACTTTTTTTGTGTGTGGGAAATCTTATATATATTTTTCATTACGTTTTCTAAGGGTCTATAAACTTGTCAAATGCTAAAAATCATTGTACTAGATAATCATAATGGTATTTCCCTTTTTTATTTCAATTTCTCCAGGAGTGGGATTGGTTCATTCCTTTCCCCCATCGTAACCACAAAGTTGACCTATAGGCGAATCTTCTGAGTGAATACTCACAGTGTATGGTAACATCAGTGATGCATGTTTTATCTTTTTATAATGGTAGTTTCTGGTACATAGAGCACATCCAGTTTAAAGTAGTTGATATGCTTATCTATCACAAGTCAGTATCTTTATGATATCAATATTTTATCACATTCCATTTCAACTTCCACTATTCCTCTTAAAGGAATAAGCATGACTTCAGCTGCCAGTAACAATTTAGCCTTTGTCTGCTGAAGTTTTAAATTTCATTTCCATCCACTTGATTCAAAAGTCATCAAATGTCCTGTCTTCACTTTGCCAACACTCACTGGCAGCTTCTTCAATCTGCCCATTTTAGCCCAGTTTACTGAGCCACAAGCATGTTTTAGGGACTAAAGTAATTTGAATGGAGGGCCTTTATTGAGCCCATGTGCATGGCTGGCTTATGAAAGTTGTGGCTCTATGATATTGATCTTATCACATTGTATGATTCTTTACCCCTTATACCTAATACCTTAATGTATGCTCAGACGTGTCCAACTCTCTGCAACTCTGTAGACTATAGCCCTCCAGTATACTCTGTCCATGGGATTTTCCAGGCAAGATTACTGCAGTGGGTAGCCATTTCCTACTCTAATACCTAATACCATATCTAGAATATAGTAAGTGCTCAGGAAATATTTGTCATATTCAAATCAAATGTTTATTAACACCAATATTATATTTTTTTCCTCATATAATCTACTTTCCCTTCTATTTCCTTCTCTATTAATGATACCCAATATGAAACTGTGATTATTATATATCAGGCGTCAGCAAACTATGGCCCTAAGGCCAAGTCTGGCCGCCACCTGTTTTTGTAAATTGAAAGTTTAACAGGAATATGACAGAGATAAGTAGCTGTTGAAAGACTGTGGAGACCATGAAGTTTGATATGTTTGCCATCTTGGCCTTTGCAGTGTTTGCCAACTGCTGACTTAGGTGAAGATGCCCCAGCAAGTTCTCTCTTGCGATGGAAGAGATTTCTGTTCACATTTCTTTCTTACATATGGACCTTTCTCCCTGATTTTCCCACAGCTCATTCTTAATCTCCACCTACACTGAGGTCTACCTTGTTGAACTCTTTGTAAACTGGGAATAATAGATGTGACCTCTGGAGGGCAGGAATTGCATCAAATTTTTCCTGCATCCTTAATTGAACTCAGTAACTATTGCTTATATGAGTGTGTTCTCCAAATATCTGAGCAAACGTCTTACTGCTTATGATCATCTCGAGACTTTGTTGTAGGTATATTATGTAGAGCATAAGGTTTTTTTGAAAGATATTTACCTGTATCTTAACTGCAGCTTCTGCACAAGTAGATGCTTCAGAGCTAATTAAAGGAGAATCTTCAGAGTTGGCAAAAAGCCCAGAAATGGCATCATGGGAGAAACAGAGAAGTATACAAAGAGATTAAGAATTAAGAATAAAATACCCACTGATTTTCTACAGGATTTTCTACAGA
>NW_017201554.1:0-6653 GCF_001704415.2 Capra hircus | reverse complement strand
TCCTGGATTTTCTCGAGATTGGCGGCAGTTGCTCTCGACTTACGATGGGACTTCAGGGACGCGCTCTGTGGCCTCAGGAAAGGCCAGTCCCATGCGAGTTGCTCGGGGCCTCTCGGGATTCTTCTCCCGTCCATGCTGGGGCCTAAGACCTGCTGTGGACTCAGTGCCGGAACCTGAGGATTCTCTCAGTGCAGACATGGATCTTAGGGTACTTCTGGAGTCTCCCCAGGGCAGTCAGTCCTCGTCTCGAGTCGGGGCATGCACGTGCGCTTTCCTCCCGAGCTGTAGCAGCAGTGTCGCGCTTCCCTTCGCGTGGATCAAGGATCTGGGTCTTTCCCTCAAGGCTTCCTCACGAGGCTTTCCCACAGGGGCTGTCCCACGTGCCACCGTGGTGTGATTCGATCCTCGGCTTGAAAGTCGACGCAGTGCAGGGAAAACAGTTTTCCCTGGAATGGACTGAGACATCCAGAGGATTCTGGGAATGGTGGCTCGGACGTGGAGTTCCTCTCGCCTTTCCTGTGGAGCCCGCCTCCTCTTGAGATGTGACGGGAACACCGGGAATTCTATCCCGACCACGGAGGGAAAGGATCCCTGCTCTCGAGCTAGGAGGCGGAAACGGGGCTCCTCTGGATGTGGGCGGGACTCTCGTGCTTCCTCTCGAGTGGAGACGGGTATGTCGGGGTACTTCTTGAATTGCAGTAAGGGTGTGAAGGACTCTTTGGAAGTTCCAGATGTAAGGTGTGATTAGCCTCGAGATACCTCAGCGGAAATGGGAATCAGCTCGCCTGGAGGGGAGAACCTCCTGGATTTTCTCGAGTTGCAGCAGGTGCTCTCGACTTACGACAGGGACCGCAGGGACCCACTGTGGTGGCCTCAGGAAAGATCAGTCCCCATGCAAGTTGTTCTGGGGCCTCTCGGGATTCCTCTCACGTCGATGCAGGGGCCTAAGACCTTGTGTGGAGTCGGTGCCGGAACCTGAGGATTCCTCTCCCAGTGCTGACATGGATCTTGGGGTACTTCTGGAGTCTCCTCCAGGGGTGTCAGTCCTCGTCTCGAGTGGGGCCATGCACGTGCGCTTTCCTCCCGAGCTGTAGCAGCAGTGTCACACTTCCCTTTTCGTGGATCAAGGGATCTGTGGCTTTCCCTCTAGACTTTCCCATGAGGCTTTCCCACGAGGCTTTCCCAGAGTGCTTTCCCACGTTCCACAGTGGTGTGAGTCGATCCTCGGCTTAAAAGTCGAGGCAGTGCAGGGAAACCAGGTTCCCTGGAATGGACTGAGACATCTGGGGGACTCTGGCAATGGTGGCACGAACCTGGAGTTCCTCTCGCTTTTCCTCTGGAGAGCGCCTCCTCTTGAGATGCGACGGGAACGCCGCGAATTCTTTCCCCACCACGCAGGGAAAGGACCAAACCTCTCGAGTTAGGAGGCGGAAACGTGGCTCCTCTTGATGTGGGCGGCACTTTCCTGCTTCCTCTCGAGTGGTGACGGGTATGTCGCGGAACTTCTTGAGTTGCAGGCAAGGGTGTGAAAGGACCCTTTGGAAGTTCCAGAGGTAAGCTGTGATTAGCCTCGAGATACCTCAGCGGAAATGGGCTTCATGTCGCCTGGAGGGGAGAACCTCCTGGATTTTCTCGAGTTGCGGCATATGCTCTCGACTTACGACGGGGACCTCAGGGACCCACTCTGGTGGCCTCAGGAAAAGGCCAGTCCCCATGCGAGTTGCTCGGGGGCCTCTCGGGATTCCTCTCCTGTCGATGCGGGGCCTAAGACCTTGTGTGGAGTCAGTGCCGGAACCTGAGGATTCCTCTCCAGTGCCGGACATGGATCTTCCGGGACTTCTGGAATCTCCCCAGAGGCGTAAGTCCTCGTCTCGAGTGGGGCATGCACGTGCGCTTTCCTCCCGAGCTTAGCAGCAGTGTCACGCTTCCCTTTTCGTGGATCAAGGGATCTGTGGCTTTCCATCTAGACTTTCCCATGAGGCTTTCCCAGGAGGCTTTCCCACAGGGCTTTCCCACGTGCCACGGTGGTGTGAGTCGATCCTCGGCTTTAAAGTCGAGGCAGTGAAGGGAAAACAGTTTTCCCAGGAATGGACTGAGACATCTGGGGGACTCAGGGAATGGTGGCACGACCCTGGAGTTCCTCTCGCCTTTCCTGTGGAGAGCGCCTCCTCTTGAGAAGCGACGGGAACGCCGGGAATTCTTTCCCTACCACGCAGGGAAAGTATCCCTCCTCTCTAGCTAGCAGGCGGAAACGGGGCCACTCTGGATATGTGCGGGACTCTCGGATTCCTCTTGAGTGGAGACGGGTATGTCGGGGAACTTCTTGAGTTGCAGCAAGGGTGTGAAGGACCCTTTGGAAGTTCCAGAGTTAAAGTGTGATTACCCCCTAGTTGCCTCAACGGAAATGGGCCTCATCTGGCCTGGAGGGGAGAACCTCCTGGATTTTCTCGAGATGCGGCAGGTGCTCTCGACTTACGACGGGGACCTCAGGGATCCGCTCTGGTGGCCTCAGGAAAGGCCAGTCCCCATGCGAGTTGCTCGGGACCTCTCGGGATTCCTCTCCCGTCGATGCTGGGGCCTAAGACCTTGTGTGGAGTCAGTGCCGGAACCTGAGGATTCCTCTCCAGTGCAAACATGGATCTTAGGGTACTTCTGGAGTCTCCCCAGGGCAGTCAGTCCTCGTCTCGAGAGGGGGGCATGCACGTGCGCTTTCCTCCCGAGCTGTAGTAGCAGTGTCGTGCTTCCCTTCGCGTGGATCAAGGGATCTGTGTCTTTCCCTCGAGGCTTTCCCACGAGGCTTTCCCACAGGGCTGTCCCCAGGTGCCACGAGATGTGAGTCGATCTTCGGCTTGAAAGTCGAGGCAGTGCAGGGAAAATAGATTTCCCTGGAATGGACTGAGACATCCAGGGGACTCTGGGAATGGTGGCACGACCCTGGAGTTCCTCTCGCCTTTCCTGTGGAGAGCACCTCCTCTTGAGATGCAACGGGAACGCCGGGAATTCTTTCCCGACCACGCTGGGAAAGGATCCCCCCCCTCGAGCTAGGAGGCGGAAACGGGGCTATTCTGGATGTGGGCGGGACTCTCGTGCTTCCTCTCGAGTGGAGTGGGTATGTCGGGGAACTTCTTGAGTTGCAGCAGGGGTGTGAAGGACCCTTTGGAAGTTCCAGATGTTAGATGTGATTAGCCTCGAGACGCCTCAGCGGAAATGGGCCTCATCTCGAATGGAGGGGAGAACCTCCTGGATTTTCTCGAGTTGCGGCAGGTGCTCTCGACTTACGACGGGGACCTCAGGGACCCGATCTGGTGGCCTCAGGAAAGGCCAGTCCCCATGCGAGTTGCTCGGGGGCCTCTCGGGATTCCTCTCCCGTCGATGCCGGGGCCTAAGACCTTGTGTGGAGTCGGTGCGGGAACCTGAGGATTCCTCTCCAGTGCTGACATGGATCTTGGGGTACTTCTGGAGTCTCCCCATGGAGTCAGTCCTCGTCTCGTTTGGGTGCATGCACGTGCGCTTTTCTCCCGAGCTGTAGCAGCAGTGTCACTCTTCCCTACGCGTGGATCAAGGGATCTGTGGCTTTCCCTCGAGGCTTTCCCACGAGGCTTTCCCAAGAGGCTTTCCCACAGGGCTGTCCAACGTGCCATCGCGGGTGTGAGTCCATCCTCGGCTTGAAAGTCGACGCAGTGCAGGGAAAACAGGTTTCCCTGGAATGGACTGAAACATCTAGGGGACTCTGGGAATGGGGCCTGATACTGGAGTTCCTCTCGCCTTTCCTGTGGAGAGCGCCTACTCTTGAGATGAGACGGGAACGCTAGGAATTCTTTCCCGACCACGCAGGGAAAGGATGCCTCCTCTCGAGCTAGCAGGCGGAAACGGGGCCACTCTGGATATGGGCGGGACCCTCGGTTCCTCTTGAGTGGAGACGGGTATGTCGGGGAACTTCTTGAGTTGCAGCAAGGAAGTGACGGACCCTTTGGAAGTTCCAGAGGTAAGGTGTGATTAGCCTCGAGATACCTCAGCGGAAATAGGTCTCAGCTCGCCTGGAGGGGAGAACCTCCTGGATTTTCTCGAGTTGCGGCTGGTGCTCTCGACTTATGACGGGGAACTCAGGGACCCGGTGTGGTGGCCTCAGGAAAGGCCAGTCCCCATGCGAGTTGCTCGGGGCCTATCGGGATTCCTCTCCCGTCGATGCTGGGTCCTAAGACCATTGGTGTGGACTCAGTGCCAGAACCTGAGAATTCCTCTCCAGTGCCGACATGGATCTTGGGGTACTTCTGGATTCTCCCCAGGGCAGTCAGTCCTCGTCTCGAGTGGGGGCATGCACGTGCGCTTTCCTCCCGAGCTGTAGCAGCAGTGTCGCGCTTCCCTTCGCGTGGATCAAGGGATCTGTGTCTTTCCCTCGAGGCTTTCCCCACGAGGCTTTCCCACAGGGCTGTCCCACGTGTCACCGTGGTGTGAGTCGATCCTCGGATTGAAAGTCGAGGCAGTGCAGGGAAAACAGGTTTCCCTGGAATGGACTGAGACATCCAGGGGACTTTGGGAATGGGGCTTGAGACTGGAGTTCCTCTCGCCTTTCCTGTGGAGAGCGCCTACACTTGAGATGAGACGGGAACGCTAGGAATACTTTCCCGACCACGCAGGGAAAGGATACCTCCTCTCGAGCTAGCAGGCGGAATCGGGGCCACTCTGGATATGGGCGGGACCCTTGGGATCCTCTTGAGTGGAGACGGGTATGTCTGGGAACTTCTTGAGTTGCAGCAAGGGTGTGAAGGACCCTTTGGAAGTTCCAGAGTTTAAGTGTGATTACCCCCTTGTTGCCTCAGAGGAAATGGGCCTCATCTCGCCTGGATTGGAGAACCTCCTGGATTTTCTCGAGTTGCGTCAGGTGCTCTCGACTTACGATGGGGACTCAGGGACCCGCTCTGGTGGCCTCAGGAAAGGCCAGTCCCCATGCGAATTGCTCTGGGGCCTCTCGGGATTCCTCTTCCCGTAGATTCCGGGGTCTAAGACCTTGTGTGGAGTCGGTGCCGGAACCTGAGGCATTCCTCTCCAGTGCGACATGGATCTTGGGGTACTTCTGGAGTCTCCCCAGGGGAGTCAGTCCTCATCTCGAGTGGGGCTATGCACTTGCGCTTTCCTCTCGAGCTGTAGCAGCAGTGTCACGCTTCCCTTCGCGTGGATCAAGGGATCTGTGTCTTTCCCTCGAGGCTTTCCCACGAGGCTTTCCCACAGGGGATGTCCCACGTGCCACCGTTGTGTGAGTCGATCCGTGGCTTGAAAGTCGAAGCAGTGCAGGGAAAACAGGTTTCCCTGGAATGGACTGAGACATCTGGGGGACTTTGGGAATATGGCACGACCCTGGAGTTCCTCTCGCCTTTCCTGTGGAGAGCGCCTCCATTTGAGATGCGACGGGAACACCGGGAATTCTTTCCCGACCACGCAGGTATAGGATCCCTCCTCTCGAGCTAGGAGGAGGAAACGGGGCTCCTCTGGATGTGCGGGGAACTCTCGTGCTTCCTCTCGAGTAGAAACGGGTATGTCGGGGAACTTCTTGAGTTGCAGCAAGGGTGTGAAGGGCCCTTTGGAAGTTCCAGAGGTAAGGTGTGATTAGCCTAGAGATACCTCAGCGGAAATGGGCCTCATGTCGCCTGGAGGGGAGAACCTCCTGGATTTTCTCGAGTTGCGGCAGGTGCTCTCGACTTACAACGGGGACCTCAGGGACCCCATTCTGGTGGCCTCAGGAAAGGCCAGTCCCCATGCGAGTTGCTCGGGGGCCTCTCGGATTCCTCTCCCGTCGATTGCGGCGCCTAAGACCTTGTGTGGAGTCAGTGCCGGAACCTGAGGATTCCTCTCCAGTGCCGACATGGATCTTCGGGGACTTCTGTTGTCTCCCCAGAGGCGTAAGTCCTCGTCTCGAGAGGGGGCATGCACGTGCGCTTTCCCTGCCCGAGCTGTAGCAGCAGTGTCACGCTTCCCTTTCGTGGATCAAGGGATCTGTGTCTTTCCCTCGAGGCTTTCCCACGAGGCTTTCCCAAGGTTTGCCCACAGGGATGTCCCACGTGCCACCGTTGTGTGAGTCGATCCTCGGCTTGAAAGTCGAGGCAGTGCAGGGAAAACAGGTTTCCCTGGAATGGACTGAGACATCTGGGGACTTTGGGAATATGGCACGACCCTGGAGTTCCTCTCGCCTTTCCTGTGGAGAGCGCCTCCTCTTGAGATGTGACGGGAATGCCGGGAATTCTTTCCCGACCACGCAGGGAAAGGATCCCTCCTCTCGAGCTAGGAGGCGGAAACGGGGCTCCTCTGGATGTGGGCGGCACTCTCGTGCTTCCTCTCGAGTGGAGACGGGTATGTCGGGGAACTTCTTGAGTTGCAGCAAGGGTGTGAAGGACCCTTTGGAAGTTCCAGATGTTAGATGTGATTAGCCTTGAGATGCGCCTCAGCGGAAATGGGCCTCATCTCGCCTGGAGGGGAGAACCTCCTGGATTTTCTCGAGTTGCGGCAGGTGCTCTCGACTTACGACGGGAACCTCAGGGACCCGCTCTGGTGGCCTGCAGGAAAGGCCAGTCAGTCCGCATGCGAGTTGCTCGGGGGGCCTTCGGGTTTCCTCTCCCGTCGATTCCAGGCGGCCTAAGATCTTGTGTGGAGATGCTGCC
>NW_017201553.1:0-6654 GCF_001704415.2 Capra hircus | reverse complement strand
GAATGGACTGAGACATCTGGGGACTCTGGAATGGTGGCACGACCCTGGAGTTCCTCTCGCCTTTCCTGTGGAGAGCACCTCCTCTTGAGATACGACGGACACGGGAATTCTTTCCCGACGACGCAGGAAAGGATCCTCTCTCGAGCTAGGAGACAGAAACGGGGCTCATCTGGATGTGGCGGGACTCTCGTGCTTCCTTCTTGAGTGGAGAGACGGGTATGTCGGGAAATTCTTGAGTTGCAGCAAGGGTGTGAAGGGCCCTTTGGAAGTTCCAGAGGTTAGACGTGATTAGCCTCTAGAGACGCCTCAGCGGAAATGGGCCTTATCTCGCCAGGAGAGGAGAACCTCCTGGATTTTCTCGAGTTGCGGCAGGTGCTCTCGACTTACGACAGGGACCTCAGGGACCCGCTCTGGGGCCTCAGGAAAGGCCAGTCCCCATGCGATGGCCTTCGATGCCGGGATAAGACCTTGTGTGGAGTCCTGAGGATTCCTCTCCAGTGCGACATGTATCTGGGACTTCTGGAGTCTCCCCAGGGGAGTCAGTCCTCGTCTGAGTGGGGGCATGCACGTGCCTTTCCTCCAGAGCTGCTTCCCTCGAGGGACGCTTTCTTTCCCACAGTGATGTCCTGGTGTCAGTCCTCGTTTGAAAGACGCAGTGCTGGGAAAAAGGCTTTCGAGAATCTGGGGGACTCTACACGACCCTGGAGTCCTCTCGCCTTTCCTGTGGACAGCGCCTCCTCTTGAGATACGACGGACACCGGGAATTCTTTCCTATCTCTTCTCGAGCTAGGAGACAGAAACGGGGCTCTGGATGTGGCCGGACTCTCGTGCTTCTTCTTGAGTGGAGACGGTATGTCGGGGAAGTTGCAGCAAGGGTGTGAAGGCCTTTGGAAGTTCCACGTGATAGCCTCTTTGGGCCTTATCTCTCCTGGATTTTCTCCGGCAGGTGCTCTCGACTTACGACAGGGACCTCAGGTCTGGTGGCCTCAGAAAGGCCTGTCCCATGCAGTTGCTCGGGGGCCTCATGCCAGGGCCTAAGACCTTGTGTGGAGTCCCGGAACCTGAGGTTTCCTCTCCAGTGCCGACATGGATCTTGGGGACTTCTGGAGTCTCCCAGGGGCGTCAGTCCTCGTCTGAGTGGGGGCATGCACGTTCGCTTTCCTCCCGAGCTGTAGCAGGGGTCACGCTTCCCTTCTCGTGATCAAGGGATCTGTCGCTTTCGCTCGAGGCTTTCCCACGAGGCTTTCCCACAGGGCTGTCCCGCGTGACACCGTGGTGTGAGTCGATCCTCGGCTTGAAAGTTGAGGGCAGTGCAGGGAAAACAGGTTTCCCTGGAATGGACTGAGACATCTGGGGACTCTGGGAATGTGGCACGAATCTGGAGTTCCTCTCGCCTTTCCTGTGGAGAGCGCCTCCTCTTGAGATGCGACGGGAACGCCGGGAAAACTTTCCGACCACGCAGGGAAAGGATCCCTCCTCTCGAGTTAGTAGGCAGAAACGGGGCACCTCTGGATGTGGGCGGGACTCTCGTGCTTCCTCTCGAGTGCGGACGGTATGTCGGGGAACTTCTTGAGTTGCAGCCAGGGTGTGAAGCACCGTTTGGAAGTTCCAGAGATTAGGTGGTGATTAGCCTCGAACGCCTCAGCAGAAATGGGCCTCATCTCGCCTGGAGGGGAGAACCTCCTGGATTTTCTCGAGATAGGGCAGTTGCTCTCGACTTACGACGGGGACCTCAAACACCCGCTCTGGGGGCCTCAGGAAAGGCCAGTCCCCATGCGAGTTGCTCGGGGCCTCTCGGGATTCCTCTCCCGTCGATGCCGGGGTCTAAGACCTTGTGTGGAGTCGGTGCCGGAACCAGAGTTTCCTCTGCAGTGCTGACATGGATCTTGGGATAATTCTGAAGTCTCCCCAGGGAGTCAGTCCTCGTCTCGAGTGGGATGCACGTGTGCTTTCCTCCCGAGCTGTAGCAGCAGTGTCTCGCTTCCCTTCCCGTGAATCAAGGGATCTCTGGCTTTCCCTCGAGCTTTCCCACGAGGCTTGCCCACAGGTCTGTCCCTCGTGTCACTGTGGTGTCAGTCGATCCTAGGCTTGAAAGTCGATTCATTGCAGGGAAAATAGCTTTCCCTGTAATGGACTGAGACATCTGGGGACTCTGGGAATGGTGGCACGACCCTGGAGTTCATCTCTCGCCTTTCCTGTGGAGAGCACCTCCTCTTGAGATGCGACGGGAACGCCGGGAACTCTTTCCCGACCACGCAGGGAAGGTATCCCTGCTCTCGAGCTATCAGGCGAAACGGGGCTCCTCTTGATGTGGGCGGGACTCTCGTGCTTCCTCTCGAGAGGAGTCGGGTATGTCGGGAACTTCTTGAGTTGCAGCAAGGATGTGAAGGACCCTTTGTAAGTTACAGAGGTTAGGTGTGATTAGCCTGGAGACGCCTCAGTAGAAATGGGCCTCATCTCGCCTGGAGGGAGAACCTCCTGGATTTTCTCGAGTTAGGGCAGGTGCTCTCGACTTACGACGGGGATCTCAGGGACCCGCTCTGGGGGCCTCAGGAAAGGCCAGTCACCATTGGAGTTGCTCGGGGCCTCTCGGGATTCCTCTCCCGTCGATGCCGGGGCCTAAGTCCTTGTGTGGAGTCAGTGCCAGAACCTGAGGTTTCCTCTCCAGTGCTGACATGGATCTTGGGGTACTTCTGGAGTCTCCCCAGGGGAGTCAGTCCTCGTTCGAGTGGGGGCATGCACCTGCGCTTTCCTCCCGAGGTGTAGCAGCGTGTCATGCTCCCATCGCGTGGATCAAGGGATCAGTGGCTTTCCCTCGAGGCTTCCTCACGAGGCTTTCCCATAAGGCTTTCCCACATGGCTGTCCCACGTGCCACCGTGGTGTGAGTCGATCCTTGGCTTGAAAGTCGAGGCAGTGCAGGGAAAACAGGTTTCCCTGGAATGGACTGAGACATCTGGGGGACTCTGGAATGGTGGCACGACCCTGGAGTTCCTCTCGCCTTTCCTGTGGAGCGCCTCCTCTTGAGATGCGACGGGAACGCCAGGAATTCTTTCCCGACCACGCAGGGAAAGTATCCCTCCTCTCTAGCTAGGAGGCGGAAACGGGTCTCCTCTGGATGTGGGCGGGACTCTCGTGCTTCCTGTCGAGTGGAGACGGGCATGTTGGGAACTTCTTGAGTTGCAGCAAGGGTGTGAAGGACCCTTTGGAAGTTCCAGAGTTTAGGTGTGATTAGCCTCGAGACCCCTCATCGGAAATGGGCCTCATCTTGCCCAGGAGAGGAGAACCTCCTGGATTTTCTCGAGTTGCGGCAGGTGCTCTCGACTTACGACAGGGACCTCAGGGACCCGCTCTGGTGGCCTCAGGAAAGCCAGTCCCCATGCGTGTTGCCCATGGCCTCTCGGGATTCCTCTCCCGTCGATGCCGGGACCTAAGACCTTGTGTGGAGTCTGTGCCAAAACCTGAGGATTCCTCTCCATTGCTGACATGTATCTTGGGCACTTTGGAGTCTCCCCAGGGGAGTCAGTCCTCGTCTCGAGTGGGGGCATGCACGTGCACTTTCCTCCGAGCTGTAGCAGCAGTGTTGAGCTTCCCTTCACGAGGATCAAGGGATCTGTGGCTTTCCCTCGAGGCTTTCCACGACGCTTTCCCCACAGGTTTTCCCACGAGGCTTTCCCACAGTGATGTCCCACGTGCCACCGTGGTGTCAGTTGATCCTCGGTTGAAAGACGACGCAGTGCTGGGGAAAAAGGCTTCCCTGGAATGCACTGAGATATCTGGGACTCTAGGAATGGTGGCACGACCCTGGAGTTCCTCTCGCCTTTCCTGTGGACAGCGCCTCCTCTTGAGATACGACGGACACCGGGAATTCTTCCCGACGACGCAGGAAAGGATATCTCTTCTCGAGCTAGGAGACAGAAACAGGCTCATCTGGATGTGGCCGGGACTCTCGTGCTTCTTCTTGAGTGGAGACGGGTATGTCGGGGAACTTCTTGAGTTGCAGCAAGGGTGTGAAGGGCCCTTTGGAAGTTCCAGAGGGTTAGACGTGATTAGCCTCTAGACGCCTCAGCGGAAATGGGCCTTATCTCGCCAGGAGGGGAGAACCTCCTGGATTTTCTCGAGTTGCGGCAGGTGCTCTCGACTTACGACAGGGACCTCAGGGACCCACTCTGGTGGCCTCAGGAAAGGCCTGTCCCCATGCGAGTTGCTCGGGGCCTCTGGGGTTTCCTCTCCCTTTGATGCCAGGGCCTAAGACCTTGTGTGGAGTCGTACCGGAACCTGAGGTTTCCTCTCCAGTGCCGACATGGATCTTCGGGGACTTCTGGAGTCTCCCCAGGGGCGTCAGTCCTCGTCTGGAGTGGGGGCATGCACGCTTTCCTCCGAGCTGTAGCAGGAGGGTCACGCTTCCCTTCTCGTGATCAAGGATCTGTCGCTTTCGCTCGAGGCTTTCCCACGAGGCTTTCCCACAGGCTGTCCCGCGTGACACCCGTGTGTGAGTCGATCCTCGGCTTGAAAGTTGAGGCAGTGCAGGGAAAACAGGTTTCCCTGGAATGGACTGAGACATCTGGGGGACTCTGGGAATGTGGCACGAATCTGGAGTTCCTCTCGCCTTTCCTGTGGAGAGCGCCTCCTCTTGAGATGCGACGGGAACGCCGGGAAAACTTTCCCGACCACGCAGGAAAGGATCCCTCCTCTCGAGTTAGTAGCAGAAACGGGCACCTCTGGATGTGGGCGGGACTCTCGTCTTCTCTCGAGTGCGGACGGTATGTCGGGAACTTCTTGAGTTGCAGCCAGGGTGTGAAGCACCGTTTGGAAGTTCCAGAGATTAGGTGTGATTAGCCTCGAGACGCCTCAGCAGAAATGGGCCTCATCTCGCCTGGAGGGGAGAACCTCCTGGATTTTTCGAGATAGGGCAGTTGCTCTCGACTTACGACGGGGACCTCAAACACCCGCTCTGGGGCCTCAGGAAAGGCCAGTCCCCATGCGAGTTGCTCGGGGCCTCTCGGGATTCCTCTCCCCGTCGATGCCGGGGGTCTAAGACCTTGTGTGGAGTCGGTGCCGGAACCAGAGGTTTCCTCTGCAGTGCTGACATGGATCTTGGGATAATTCTGAAGTCTCCCCAGGGGAGTCAGTCCTCGTCTCGAGTGGGGCATGCACGTGTGCTTTCCTCCCGAGCTGTAGCAGCAGTGTCTGCGCTTCCCTTCCCGTGAATCAAGGATCTCTGGCTTTCCCTCGAGGCTTTCCCACGAGGCTTGCCCACAGGTCTGTCCCTCGTGTCACTGTGGTGTCAGTCGATCCTAGGCTTGAAAGTCGATTCATTGCAGGGAAAATAGCTTTCCCTGTAATGGACTGAGACATCTGGGGACTCTGGGAATGGTGGCACGACCCTGGAGTTCATCTCGCCTTTCCTGTGGAGAGCACCTCTCTCTTGAGATGCGACGGGAACGCAACTCTTTCCCGACCACGCAGGGAAGGTATCCCTGCTCTCGAGCTATCAGGCGGAAACGGGCTCCTCTTGATGTGGGCGGGACTCTCGTGCTTCCTCTCGAGAGGAGTCGGTATGTCGGGAACTTCTTGAGTTGCAGCAAGGATGTGAAGGACCCTTTGTAAGTTACAGAGGTTAGGTGTGATTAGCCTGGAGACGCCTCAGTAGAAATGGCCTCATCTCGCCTGGAGGGGAGAACCTCCTGGATTTTCTCGAGTTAGGGCAGGTGCTCTCGACTTACGACGGGGATCTCAGGGACCCGCTCTGGGGCCTCAGGAAAGGCCAGTCACCATTGGAGTTGCTCGGGCCTCTCGGGATTCCTCTCCCGTCGATGCCGGGGCCTAAGTCCTTGTGTGGAGTCAGTGCCAGAACCTGAGGTTTCCTCTCCAGTGCTGACATGGATCTTGGGTACTTCTGGAGTCTCCCAGGGGAGTCAGTCCTCGTTCCGAGTGGGGGCATGCACCTGCGCTTTCCTCCCGAGGTGTAGCAGCGGTGTCATGCTCCCATCGCGTGGATCAAGGATCAGTGGCTTTCCCTCGAGGCTCCTCACGAGGCTTTCCCATAGCTTTCCCACATGGCTGTCCCACGTGCCACCGTGGTGTGAGTCGATCCTTGGCTTGAAAGTCGAGGCAGTGCAGGGAAAACAGGTTTCCCTGAATGGACTGAGACATCTGGGGGACTCTGGAATGGTGGCACGACCCTGGAGTTCCTCTCGCCTTCCTGTGGGAGCGCCTCCCTCTTGAGATGCGACGGGAACGCCAGGAATTCTTTCCCGACCACGCAGGGAAAGTATCCCTCCTCTCTAGCTAGGAGGCGGAAACGGGTCTCCTCTGGGATGTGGGCGGGACTCTCGTGCTTCCTGTCGAGTGGAGACGGGCATGTTGGGGAACTTCTTGAGTTGCAGCAAAGTGGAAGGACCTTTGGAAGTTCAGAGTTTAGGTGTGATTAGCCTCGAGACCCCTCATCGGAAATGGGCTCATCTTGCCAGGAGAGGAGAACCTCCTGGATTTCTCGAGTTGCGGCAGGTGCTCTCGACTTACGACAGGGACCTCAGGGACCCGCTCTGGTGGCCTCAGGAAAGGCCAGTCCCCATGCGTGTTGCTCATGGGCCTCTCGGGATTCCTCTCCCGTCGATGCCGGGACCTAAGACCTTGTGTGGATCTGTGCCAAA
>NW_017201552.1:0-6654 GCF_001704415.2 Capra hircus | reverse complement strand
GGAATGGTGGCAAGACCTTGGAGTTCCTCTCGCCTTTTCTGTGGAGAGCGCCTCTCTTGAGATGGCGACGGAACGCCGGAATTCTTTCCCGACCAGGCAGGGAAGGATCCCTCCTCTCGAGCTAGTAGGCGGAAACGGGGGCTCCACTGGATGGGCGGGACTCTCGTGCTCCTCTCGAGTGGAGACGGGTATGTCGAGGAACTTCTTGAGTTGCAGTAAGGGTGTGAAGGACGTTTGGAAGTTCCAGAGGATAGGTGTGATTAGCCTCGAGACTCCTCAGCGGAAATGGGCCTCATCTCGCCTGGAGGGGAGAACCTCCTGGATTTCTCGAGTTGTGGCAGGTGCTCTCGACTTCCGACGGGGACCTCAGGGACCCGCTCTGAATCCTCAGAAAGGCCAGTCCCCATGCTAGTTGCTCGGGGCCTCTCGGGGATTCCTCTCCCGTCGATGCGGGGCCTAAGACCTTGTTTGGAGTCGGTGCGAACGTGAGGATTCATCTCCAGTGCTGACGTGGATCTTGGGGTACTTCTGGAGTCTCCCCAGGGGAATCAGTCCTCGTCTCGAGTGGGGCATGCACGTGCGCTTTCCTCCCGAGCTGTAGCAGCAGTGTCACACTTCCCTTCGGGTTGATCAAAGCAACTGGGGCTTTCCCTCGGGCTTTCCATGAGGCTTTCCCACGAGGCTTTCCAGGGCTGTCCCACGTGCCACCGTGGTGTGAGTCATCCTCGGCTTGAAAGTAGAGGCAGTGCAGGGAAAACAGGTTCCCTGGAATGGACTGAGACATCTGGGGGACTCAAGGAATGGTGGTACGACCCTGGAGTTCCTCTCGCCTTTCCTGTGGAGATCGCCTCCTCTTGAGATGCGCGCGGGAACACTGGTAACTCTTTCCCCGATCACTGAGGGAAAGGATCCCTCTCTCGAGCTAGGAGGCGGAAACGGGGCTCCTCTGAATTTGGGCGGGACTCTCGTGCTTCCTCTCGAATGGAGACGGGTATGTTGGGGATCTCCTTGAGTTGCAGCAAGGGTGTGAAGGACCCTTTGTAAGTTCCAGAGGTTAGGTGTGATTAGCCTTGAGACCCTCAGCGGAAATGTTCCTCATCTCGCCTGGAAGGGAGAACTTCCTGGATTTTCTCAAGTTGCAGCAGGTGCTACGGACTTAGGACGGGGAACTCAGGGACCCGCTCTGGTGGCCTCAGGAAAGGCCAGTCCCCATGCGAGTTGCTCGGGCGCATCTCGGGAATCCTCTCCCATTGGTGCCGGGGCCTAAGACCTTGTGTGGAGTCGGTGCCTGAAACTGAGGATTCCTCTCCAGTGCTGACATGGATCTTGGAGTACTTCTGGAGTCTCCCCAGGGGAGTCAGTCTTTGTCTCGAGTGGGGGCATGCACGTGCGCTTTCCTCCCGAGCTGCAGCAGCAGTGTCACGGTTCCCTTCACGTGGATCAAGGGGATCTTGTGGCTTTCCCTAGAGGCTTTCCCAAAGGGCTGTCCCACGTGCCACCGTGGTGTGAGTAGATCCTCGTCCTGAAATTCGAGGCAGTGTAGGGAAACAGGTTTCCCTGGAATGGACTGAGATATCTGGGGCACTCTGGGAATGGTGGCACGACCCTGGAGTTCCGCTCGCCTTTCCTGTGGAGAGCGCCTCCTCTTGAGATGCGACGGGAACGCCGGGAATTCTTTCCCGACCATGCAGTGGAAAGGATCCCTCCCTCTCGAGCTAGTAGGCGGAAACGGCGGTTCCTCTAGATGTGGGCGGGACTCTCGTGCTTCCTCTCGAGTGGAGACGGGTATGTCGACGAACTTCTTTAGTTTTAGCAAGTGTGTGAAGGACCCTTTGGAAGTTCCAGAGGTTTGGTGTGATTAGCCTCGAGACGCCTCAGTTAAATGGGCCTCATCTCGCCTGGAAGGGAGAACGTCCTGGATTTTCTCTAGTTGCGGCAGGTGCTCTTGACTTTCGGCGGGGACATCAGGAACCCGCTGGTGGCCTCAGGAAAGGCAGGTGCCCATACGAGATGCTAGGGGGCATCTCGGGATTCCTCTCCCCTGATGCCGGGGCCTAAGACCTTGTGTGGAGTCGCTGCCGGAACCTGAGGATTCCTCTCCAGGGCTGACATGGATCTTGGGGTACTTATGGAGTCTCACCAGGGGAGTCAGTCCTCGTCTCGAGTGTGGGTATGCAAGTGCGCTTTCCTCCCGAGCTGTAGCAGCAGTGTCACGCTTCCCTTCGATTGGATCAAGGGATCTGTGGCTTTCCCTCGAGGCTTTCCAATGAGGTTTTCCCACCAGGCTTTCCCACCAGGCTTTCCCACAGGGCTGTCCCACGTGCCACCGTGATGTGAGTCGATCCTCGGCTTGAACGTTGAGGCAGTGCAGGGAAAACAAGGTTTCCCTGGAATGGACTGAGACATCTGGAAGGCTCTGGGAATGGTGGCACGACCCTGGAGTTCCTCTCTCCTTTCCTGTGGAGAGCGCCTCCTCTTGAGATGCGACGGGAATCCCGGAAATTCTTTCCCGACCACGCAGGGAAAGATCCCTTCTCTGAGCTATGAGGCGGAAACGGGGCTCCTCTGGATTGTGGGGCGGGACTCTCGTGCTTCCACTCGAGTGGAGACGGGTATGTCGGGGAACTTCTTGAGTTGCAGCATAGTGTGTGAAGGACCCTTTGGAAGTTCCAGAGGTTAGGTGTGAGTAGCCTCGAGACACCTCAGCGGGAAATGGGCCTCATCTCGCCTGGAGGGGAGAACCTCCTGGATTTTCTCGAGTTGCGGCAGGTGCTCTCCACTTACGATGGGGACCTCAGGGACCACTTTGGTGGCCTTAGGAAAGGCCAGTCCCATGCGAATTGCTCGGGGCCTCTCGGGATTCCTCTCCCGTCCATG
This sequence comes from Capra hircus, assembly GCF_001704415.2. Lineage (NCBI taxonomy): Eukaryota > Metazoa > Chordata > Mammalia > Artiodactyla > Bovidae > Capra > Capra hircus. The sequence goes on along the minus strand of NW_017201552.1, from coordinate 3,777 downwards.
CCGGGGCCTAAGACCTTGTGTGGAGTCGGTGCCGGAACCTGAGGATTCCTCTCCAGTGCTGACATGGAACTTGAGGTACTTCTGGAGTCTCCCAGGGGAGTCAGTCCTCGTCTCGAGTGGGGGATGCACGTGCGCTTTCCTCCCGAGCTGTAGCAGCAGTGTCACGCTTCCCTTCGCTTGGATCAAGGGATCTGTGGCTTTCCCTCGAGGCTTTCCCATGAGGCTTTCCCACGAGGCTTTCCCACAGGGTTGTCCCACGTGCCACCATGGTGTGAGTCGATCCTCGGCTTGAAAGTCGAGGCAGTGCAGGGAAAACAGGTTTCCCTGTAATAGACTGAGACATCTGGGGGACTCTGGAATGTTGGCATGACCCTGGAGTTCCTCTCGGCTTTCCTGTGGAGAGCGCCTCCTCTTGAGATGCGACGGAACCGCCGGGAATTCTTTCCCGACGACGCAGGGAAAGGAACCCTCTTCTCGAGCTAGGAGGCGGAAACGGGGCTCCTCTGGATTGGGCGAGACTCTCGTGCTTCCTCTTGATGGGAGACGGGTATGTCGGGGAACTTCTTGAGTTGCAGCAAGGGTGTGAAGGACCCTTTGGAAGTTCCAGAGGTTAGGTGTGATTAGCCTGGGGAAGCCTCAGAGGAAATGGGGCCTCATCTCCCCTGGAGGGAGAACCTCCTGCAGTATCTCGAGTTGGCGCAGGTGTTCTGGCGTTACGACGGGGACCTCAGGGACCCGCTCTGGTGGCCTCAGGAAAGGCCAGTCCCCATTGCGAGTTGCTCGAGGGCCTCTCGGGATTCCTCTCCCGTCGATGCGGGGGCCTACGACCTTGTGTGGAGTCGGTGCCGGAACCTGAGGATTCCTCTCCAGTGCTGACATGGATCTTGGGGTACTTCTGGAGTCTCCACAGGGGAGTCAGTCCTCGTCCCGAGTAAGGGCATGCACGTGAACTTTCCTCCCGAGCTGTAGCAGCAGTGTCACGCTCCCCGTCGCGTGGATCAAGGGATCTGTGGCTTTCCCTCGAGGGTTTCCGACGAGACTTTCCCAGGAGGCATTTCCCACAGGGCTGTCCACGTGCCACCGTCGTGTGAGTCAATCCTCGGCTTGAAAGTCGAGGCAGTGCAGGGAAAACAGGTTTCCTGGAATGGCCTGAGACATCTGGAGGGACTCTTGGAATGGTGGACGACCCTGGAGTTCCTCACGCCTTTCCTGTGTAAAGCGTCCCTTTTGAGATGCAACGGGAACGCCGAGAATTCTTTTCCGAACCACGCAGGGAAAGGATCCCTCCTCTCGAGCTATGAGGCGGAAACGGGGCTCCTCTGGATGGGGCGGGACTCTCGTGCTTCCTCTCGAGTGGAGACGGGTATGTCGGGGATCTTCTTGCGTTGCAGCAAGGGTGTGAAGGTCGTTTTGGAAGTTCCAGAGGTTAGGTGTGATTAGCCTGGGGACGCCTCAGCAGGAAATGGGCCTCATCTCGCCTGAAGAGGAGAACCTCCTGGATTTTCTCGAGTTGCGGGCAGGTGCTCTCGATTATGACGGGGATCTCAGGGACCCGCTCTGATATCCTCAGAAAGGCCAGTCCCCATGCTAGTTACTCGGGGCCTCTCCGGATTCCTCTCCCGACGATGCCGGGGCCTAAGACCTTGTTTGGAGTCGGTGCCAGAACGTGAGGATTCCTCTCCAGTGCTGACGTGGATCTTGGGGTACTTCTGGAGTCTCCCCAGGGGAGTCAGTCCTCGTCTCGAGTGGGGCTTGCACGTGCGCTTTCCTCCCGAGCTGTAGCAGCAGTGTCACACTTCCCTTCGGTTTGATCAAAGCAACTGTGGCTTTCCCTCGAGGCTTTCCCACGAGGCTTTCCCTCGAGTCTTTCCCACAGGGCTGTCCCACGTGCCACCGTGGTGTGAGTCGATCCTCGGCTTGAAAGTCGAGGCAGTGCAGGGTAAACAGGTTTCCCTGGAATGCACTGAGACATCTGGGGGACTCTGGGAATGGTGGCACGACCCTGGAGTTCCTCTCTCCTTTCCTGTGGAGAGCGCCTCCTCTTGAGATGCGACGGGAACGCCAGGAATTCTTTCCCGACCACACAGGGAAAGATCCCTCCTCTCGAGCTATGAGGCGGAAACGGGGCTCCTCTGGATGTGGGCGGGACTCTCGTGCTTCCTCTCGAGTGGAGACGGGTATGTCGGGGAACTTCTTGAGTTGTAGCAAGGGTGTGAAGGACCCTTTGGAAGTTCCAGAGGTTAGGTTTAATTAGCCTGGGGACGCCTCAGAGGAAATGGGCCTCATCTCCCCTGGAGGGGAGAACCTCCTGCATTTTCTTGAGTTGGTGCAGGTGCTCTCGACTTACGACGGGTCCTCAGGGACCCGCTCTGGTGGCCTCAGGAAAGGCCAGTCCCCATGCGAGTTGCTCGGGGCCTCTCGGGATTTCTCTCCCGTCGATGCCGGGGCCTAAGACCTTGTGTGGAGTCGGTGCCGGAACCTGAGGATTCCTCTCCAGTGCTGACATAGATCTTGGGGTACTTCTGGAGTCTCCCCAGGGGAGTCAGTCCTCGTCTCGAGTGGGGGCATGCAGGTGCGCTTTCCTCCTGAGCTGTAGCAGCAGTGTCACGCTTCTCTTCGCATGGATCAAGGGATCTGTGGCTTTCCCTCAAGGATTTCCCAAAGGGCTGTCCCACGTGCCACCGTGGTGTGAGTGGATCCTCGTCCTGAAATTCGAGGCAGTGTAGGGAAACAGGTTTCCCTGGAATGGACTGAGACATCTGGGGGACTCTGGGAATTGTGGCACGACCCTGGAGTTCCGCTCGCCTTTCCTGTGGAGAGTGCCTCCTCTTGAGATGCGACGGAACGCCGGGAATTCTTTCCCGACCAATCAGGCAAAGGATACCTCCTCTCGTGCTAGGAGGCGGAAACGGGGTTCCTCTAGATGTGGGCGGGACTCTCGTGCTTCCTCTCGAGTGAAGACGGGTATGTCGGCGAACTTCTTTAGTTTTAGCAAGTGTGTGAAGGGCCCTTTGGAAGTTCCAGAGGTTTGGTGTGATTAGCCTCGAGATGCCTCAGCGGAAAGGGCCTCATCTCGCCTGGAAGGGAGAACCTCCTGGATTTTCTCGAGTTGCGGCAGGTGCTCTCGACTTACAACGGGGACATCAGGATCCCCTCTGGTGGCCTCAGGAAAGGCAGGTCCCCATACGAGTTGCTCGGGGGCCTCTCGGGATTCCTCTCCCTCGATGCCGGGGCCTAAGTCCTTGTGTGGAGTCTGTGCCGGAACCTGAGGATTCCTCTCCCAGGGGCTGACATGGATCTTGGGGTACTTCTGTAGTCTCCCAGGGGAGTCAGTCCTGGTCTCGAGTGTGGACATGCAAGTGCGCTTTCCTCCCGAGCTGTAGCAGCAGTGTCACGCTTCCCTTCGCTTGGATCAAGGGATCTGTGGCTTTCCCTCGAGGCTTCCCACTTTCCCAGGCTGGCTTTCCAACGATGCTTTCCCCCGTGATGTCCACGTGACCGTGGTGTCAGTCGATCCTCGGTTTGAAATCGAGCAGTGCCGGGGAAACAGGTTCCCTGGAATGGACTGAGACATCTGGGGGACTCTGGGAATGGTGGCACGACCCTGGAGTTCCTGTCGCCTTTCCTGTGGAGAGCGCCTCCTCTTGAGATGCGACGGGAACGCGGGAATTCTTTTCCCGACCACGCAGCAAAAGGATCCTCCTCTCGAACTTGGAGGCAGAAACGGGGCTCCTCTGGATGTGGGCGGACTCTCGTGCTTCCTCTCGAGTGGAGACG
>NW_017201551.1:0-6655 GCF_001704415.2 Capra hircus | reverse complement strand
TGATCCTGGAGTTCCTCTCGTCTTTCCTGTGGAGAGCGCCTCCTCTGAGATGCGACGGAATGCTAGGAATTCTTTCCCGACCGGCAGGAAAGGATCTCTCCTCTCGAGCTAGCAGTCGGAAACGGGGCCACTCTGGAATGGGCGGGACTCTCATGTTACTCTTGAGTGGAGACCGGTATGTCGGGGAACTTCTTGAGTTGGCAGCAAGGGTGTGAAGGACCCTTTGGAAAGTTCAGATGTTAGATGTGATTAGCCTCGAGACGCCTCAGCGGAAATGGGCCTCATCTCGCCTGGAGGGGAGAACCTCCTGGATTTTCTCGAGTTGGCAGGTGCTCTCACTTACGATGGGGACCTCAGGGACCCGCTCTGGAGGCCTCAGGAAAGGCCAGTCCCATGCGAGTTGCTCAGGCCTCTCGGATTCCTCTCCCTTCGATGCCGGTGCCTAAGATCTTGTGTGGAGTCAGTGCTGGAACCTGAGGATTCCTCTGCAGTGCTGACATGGATCTTGGTGTACTTCTGGAGTCTCTCAGGGCAGTCAGTCCTCTCTCGACTGGGGCATGCACGTGCGCTTTCCTCCCGATCTGTAGCAGCAGTGTCACGCTTCCCTTCACATGATCAAGGATCTGTGGCTTTCCCTCGAGGCTTTCCCCGAGGCTTTCCCACAGGGCTGTCCCACGTGCCACTGTGGTGTGAGTCGATCCTCAGTTTGAAAGTCGAGGCAGTGCAGGGAAAAGGTTTCCCTGAAATGGACTGAGACATCTGGGGGACTCTGGGAATGGTGCCACGACCATTGATTCCCTCTCGCCTTCATGTGGAGAGCGCTGCCTCTTGAGATGCCACGGGAACGCCAGGAATTCTTCCCGACCCTGCAGGGAAAGGATCCCTCCTCTCGAGCTAGGAGGCGGTAACGGGGCTCCTCTGGACGTGGGCGGGACGCTCGTGCTTCCTCTCGAGTGGAGACGGGTATGTCCGGGAACTTCTTGAGTTGCAGGAAGGGTGTGAAGGACCCTTTGTAAGTTCCAGAGGTTAGGTGTGATTAGCCTTGAAACAGCTCAGCGGAAATGGGCCTCATCTCGCCTGGAACGGAGAACCTCCTGGATTTTCTCAAGTTGCGGCAGGTGCTCTGGACTTAGGACGGGGAACACAGGGACCCGCTCTGGTGGCCCCAGGAAAGGCCAGTACCCATGCGAGTTGCTCGGGGGGCTTCTCGGGATTCCTCCCTTCGATACCGGGCCTAAGACCTTTGTGTGGAGTCGGTGCCGGAACCTGAGGATTCCTCTCCAGTGCTGACATGGATCTTGGGGTACTTCTGGAGTCTCCCCAGGGGAGTGTGTCCTCGTCCCGAGTGGGCGCCTGCACGTACGCTTTCCTCCCGAGCTGTAGCAGCAGTGTCACGCTTCTCTTCGCATGGGTCAAGGAATCTGTGCCTTTCCCTCGAGGCTTTCCCAAAGGGCTGTTCCACGTGCCACCGTGGTGTGTGTCGATGTTCGATCCTCGGCTTGAAAGTCGAGGCCAGTGCAGGAAAACAGGTTCCCTGGAATGGACTGAGACATCTTGGGGACTCTGGAAATGGTGGCACGACGCTGGAGTTCCTCTCGCCTTTCCTGTGGAGAGCGCCTGCCTCTTGAGATGCGACGGGAACGCCCGGGAATTCTTTGCCGACCACGAAATGAAATGATACCTCCTCTCGAGCTAGGAGGCGGAAACGGGGCTCTTCTGGATGTGGGCGGACTCTCGTGCTTCCCCTTGACTGGAGACGGGTATGGTTGGGGAACTTCTTGAGTTGCAGCAAGGGCTGTGAAGGACCCTTTGGAAGTTCCAGAGGTTAGGTGTGATTAGCCTCGAGTCGCCTCAGCGGAAATGGGCCTCATCTCGCCTGGAGGGGACAACCTCCTGGATTTTCTCGACTTGCGGCAGGTGCTCTCGACTTGCGACGGGGACCACAGGGACCCCCTCTGGAGGCCTCAGGAAAGGCCAGTCCCCATTCGAGTTGCTTGGGAGCCTTTCGGTATTTCTCTCCCGTCGATGCCGGGGCCTAAGACCTTGTGTGGAGTCGGTGCTGGAACCTGAGGATTCCGCTCCAGTACTGACATGAATCTTGGGGTACTTCTGGAGTCTCCCCAGGGAAGTCAGTCCTCGACTGGAGTGGGGGCATGCACGTGCGCTTTCCTCCCGAGCTGTAGCAGCAGTGTCGCGCTTCCCTTCGCGTGGATCAAGGAATCTGTGGCTTTCCCTCGAGGCTTTCCCACGAGGCTTTCCCACAGGGCTGTTTCAAGTGCCACCGTGGTGTGAGTCGATCCTCGGCTTGAAAGTCGAGGCAGTGAAGGGAAAACAGGTTTCCCTGGAATGGACTGAGACACCTGGGGGACTCTGGGAATGGTGGCACGACCGTGAAGTTCCTCTCGCTTTTCCTGTGGATATCGCCTCCTCTTGAGATGCGACGGGAATGACGGGAATTCTTTCCTGACCACACAGGGAAAGTATCCCTCCTCTCGAGCTACGTGGCGGAATCGGGGCTCCTTGGATGTGGTCGAGACTCTCGTGCTTCCTCTCGAGTTGAGACGGGTATGTCGGGGAACTTCTTGAGTTGAAGCAAGGGTGTGAAGGACCCTTTGGAAGTTCTCGACGTTAGGTGTGTTTCGCCTCGAGACGCCTCAGCGGAAATGGGCCTCATCTCGCCTGGAGGGGAGAACCTCCTGGATTTTCTCGTGTTGCGGCTGGTGCTCTCGACTTACGACGGGGACCTCAGGGACCCGCTCTGGTGGCCTCAGGAAAGGCCAGTCCCCATGCGAATTGCTCGGGGGCCTCTCCGGATTCCTCTCCCGTCGATGCCGGGGCCTAACACCTTGTGTGGATGTCGGTGCCGGAACTTGAGGATTCCTCTCCAGTGCTGACATGGATCTTGGGGTACTTCTGGAGCCTCCACCGGGGATTCAGTCCTCGTCTCGACTTAGGTCATTCACGTGCACTTTCCTCCGAGCTGTAGCAGCAGTGTCATGCTTCCCTTCGCGTGGATGAAGAAATCTGTGGCTTTAACTCGAGGTTTTCGCAGCAGGCTTTCCCACGAGGCATTTCCCACGAGGCTTTCCCAGGAGGCTTTCCCACAGGGCTGTCCCACGTGCCACCGTGGTGTGAGTCGATCCTCGGCTTGAAAGTCAAGGCAGTGCAGGGAAAACAGGTTTCCCTGGAATGGACTGAGACATCTGGGGGACTCTGGGAATGGTGGCACGACCCTGGAGTTCCTCTCGCCTTTCCTGTGGAGAGCGCCTGCTCTTGAGATGCGACGGGAACGCCTGGAATTCTTTCCCGAGCACGCAGGGAAAGGATCCCTCCTATCAAGCTAGGAGATGGAAACGGGGCTCCTCTGTATGTGGGCGGGACTCTTGTGCTTCCTCTCGAGTGGAGACGGGTATGTCGGGGAACTTCTTGAGTTGCAGCAAGGGTGTGAAGGACCCTTTGTAAGTTCCAGAATTTAGGTGTGATTAGCCTCGAGACGCCTCAGCAGAAATTGGCCTCATCTCGCCTGCAGGGGAGAACCTCCTGGATGTTCTCGAGTTGCGGCAGGTGCTCTCGACTTACGACGGGGACCTCAGGGACCCGCTCTGGTGGCCTCAGGAAAGGCCAGTCCTCATGCGAGTTGCTCGGGCGCCTGTCGGGATTCCCCTCCCGTCGATGCTGGGGCCTAAGACCTTGTGTTGGGGTCATTGCCGGAACCTGAGGATTCCTCTCCAGTGCTGACATGAATCTTGGATATTTCTGGAGTCTCCCCAGGGGAGTCAGTCCTCGTCTCGAGTGGGGGCATGCACGTTCGCTTTCCTCCCGAGCTGTAGCAGCAGTGTCGCGCTTCCATTCGCATGGATCAAGGGATCTGTAGATTTCCCTCGAGGCTTTCCAACGAGGCTTTCCCACGAGGCTTTCCCACGAGGCTTTCCCACAGGGCTGTCCCTCGTGTCACCGTGGTGTAAGTCGATCCTCGGCTTGAAAGTCGAGGCAGTGCAGGGAAAAGAGGTTTCCCTGGAATGGACGGAGACATCTGGTGGACTCTGGAATGGTGGCAAGACCCTGGAGTTCCTCTCACCTTTCCTCTGGAGAGCGCCTCCTCTTGAGATGCCACGGAAACGCCGGGAATTCTTTCCCGACCACGCAGGGAAAGGATCCCTCCTCTCGAGGTAGGAGGCGGAAACGGGGCTACTGTCGATGTGTGTGGGACTTCGTGTTTCCTCTCGAGTGGAGACGGGTATGTCGGGGAACTTCTGAGTTGCAGCAAGGGTGTGAAGGACCCTTTGGAAATTCCAGAGGTTAGGTGTGATTAGCCTCGAGACACCTCAGCGGAAATGGGCCTCATATCGCCTGGAGGGGAGAACGTCCTGAATGTTCTCGAGTTGCAGCAGTGCTCTCGACTTACGACGGGGACCCAGGGACCCGCTCTGGTGGCCTCAGGAAAGGCCAGTCCCTATGCGAGTTGCCAGGGGACCTCTCGGGATTCCTCTCCCGTCGAAGCTGGGGCCTAAGATATTGTGTGGAGTGGGTGCCGGTACCTGAGGATTCCTCTCCAGTGCTTACGTGGATCTTGGGTACTTCTGGAGTCTCCCCATTGGAGTCAGTCCTCGACTCGAGTGGGGGCATGCACGTGCGCTTTCCTCTCGAGCTGTAGCAGCAGTGTCGCGCTTCCATTCGCGTGGATCAAGGGATCTGTGGCTTTCCCTCGAGGCTTTCCCACGATGCTTTCCCACGAGGCTTTCCCACGAGCTTTCCCACAGGGCGGTCCCACATGCCACCGTGGTGTGAGTCGATCCTCGGCTTGAAAGTCGACGCAGTGCAGGGAAAACAGGTTTCCCTGGAATGGACGGAGACATCTGGGGGACTCTGGGAATGGTGGCAGGACCTGGAGTTCCTCTCCCTTTCCTGTGGAGAGCGCCTCCTCTTGAGATGGGACGGGAACGCCGGGAATTCTTTCCAGAGCACGCAGGGAAAGGATCCCTCCTCTCGAGCTAGGAGGCGGAAACGGGGCTCCTCTGGATGTGGGCGGGACTCTCGTGCTTCCTCTCGAGTGTAGACGGGTATGTCGGGGAACTTCTTGAGTTGCAGCAAGGGTGTGAAGGACCCTTTGAAAGTTCCAGAGGTTAGGTGTTAATAGCCTCGAGACGCCTCAGGGGAAATGGGCCTCACCTCGCCTGGAGGGGAGAACCTCCTGGATTTTCTCGAGTTGCGGCAGGTGCTCTCGACTTACGACGGGGACCTCAGGGACCCGCACTGGTTTCCTCAGGAAAGGCCAGTCCCCATGCGAGTTTCTCAGGGGCCTCTCGGGATTCCTCTCCCATCGATGCCAGGGCCTAAGACCTTGTGTGGAGTCGGTGCCGGAACCTGAGGATTTCTCTCCAGTGCAGACATGGATATTGGCGTACTTCTGGAGTCTCCCCAGGGGAATCAGTCCTCGTCTCGAGTGGGGGGCATGCACGTGCGCTTTCCTCCAGAGCTGTAGCAGCAGTGTCACGCTTCCATTCGCGTGGATCTAGGGATCAGGGGCTTTCCCTGGAGGCTTTCCCACGAGCTTTCCCACGAGGCTTTCCCACAGGGCTGTCCCACGTGCCACCGTGGAGTGAGTCGATCCTCGGCTTGACAGTCGAGGCAGTGCTGGGAAAACAGGTTTCCCTGGAATGGACTGAGACATCTGGGGACTCTGGGAATGGGGCCTGATCCTGGAGTTCTTCTCGCCTTTCCTGTGGAGAGCGCCTCCTCTTGAGATGCGACGGGAACGCTAGGAATTCTTTCTCGACCACGCAGGGAAAGGATCCCTCCTCTCGAGCTAGCAGGCGGAAACGGGGCCACTCTGGATATGGACGGGACTCTCCGATTCCTCTAGAGTGGAGACGGGTATGTCGGGGAACTTCTTGATTGCAGCAAGGGTGTGAAGGACCCTTTGGAAGTTCCAGAGTTTAAGTGTGATTACCCCCTAGTTGCCTCAGCGGAAATGGGCCTCATCTCGCCTGGAGGGGAGAACCTCCTGGATTTTCTGGAGTTGCGGCAGGTGCTCTCGACTTACGATGGGGACCTCAGGGACCCGCTCTGGTGGCCTCAGGAAAGGCCAGTCCCCATGTGCGTTGCTCTGGGGCCTCTCGGGATTCCTCTCCCCGACGATGCGGGGTTAAGACCTTGTTTGGAGTCGGTGCCGGAACCTGAGGATTCCTCTCCACTTCTGACATGGATATGGGGTACTTCTGGAGTCCCCCAGGGGTGTCAGTACTCGTCTCGAGTGGGGCCATGCACGTGCGCTTTCCTCCGAGCTGTAGCAGCAGTGTCCCGCTTCCCTTCGCATGGATCAAGGGATCTGTGGCTTTCCCTCGAGGCTTTTCCCACGAGGCTTTCCCACAGGGCTGTACCACGTGCCACTGTGGTGTGAGTCGATCCTCGACTTGAAAGTCGAGGCAGTGCAGGGAATACAGGTTTCCCTGGAATGGACTGAGACATCTGGGGGACTCTGGAATGGTGGCACGACCTGGAGTTCCCTCGCCTTTCCTCTGGAGAGCGCCTCCTCTGAGATTCGACGGAATGCTGCGACTTCTTTCCCGACCACGCAGGGAAAGGATCAACCTCTCGAGCTAAAAGGTGGAATCGGGGCTCCTCTGGATGTGGGCGGGACTCTCGTGCTTCCTCT
>NW_017201550.1:0-6655 GCF_001704415.2 Capra hircus | reverse complement strand
AACCTCCTGGATTTTACCAGTTGCGGCAGGTGCTCTCGGCGACGGGTCTCAGGGAGGGACCCGCTCTGGTGGCCTCAGGAAAGGCCAGTCCCCATGCGAGTTACCAGGGGGCCTCTAGGGATTCCTCTCCCATCGATGCCGGTGCCTAAGACCTTGTGTGGAGTCGGGGCCAGACCCTGAGGATGCCTCTCCAGTGCTGACATGAATCTTTCCGTACTTCTGGAGTCTCACCAGGGGAGTCAGTCCTCATCTCGTGTGGGGGCATGCACCTGCCATTTCCTCACGACCTGCAGCAGCAGTGTCACGCTTGCCGACGTGTGGATCAAGGGATCTGTCGCTTTCCATTGAGGCTTTCCCACGAGGCTTTCCAACAGGGCTGTCCCACGTGCCACGGTGGTGTGAGTCGATCCTCGGCGTGAACGTCGAGGCAGTGCAGGGAAAACAGTTTCTTCTGGAATGGACTTAGACATCTGGGGGACTCTTGGAATGCTGGCAAGGCCCTGGAGTTCCTCTCGTCTTTCCTGTTGAGAGCGCCTCCTCTTGAGATGCGACGGGAAGGCCGGGAATTCTTTCCGACGACAAAGGGAAAGGATCCCTCTTCTCGAGCTACGAGGCGGAAACGGGGCTCCGCTGGATATGGGCGGGAACCTCGTCCTTCCTCTCGAGTGGATATGGGTATGTCGGAGAACTTCTTGACTTGCAGCAAGGGTGTGAAGGACCCTTTGGAAGTTCCAGAGGTTAGGTGTGATTAGCCTCGAGACGCCTCAGCGGAAATGGGCCTCATCTCGCCTGGAGGGGAGAACCTCCTGGATTTTCTCGAGTTGCGGCAGGTGCTCTCGAGTTACGACGGAGACTCAGGGACCCGCTCTGGTGACCTCAGGAAAGGCCAGTCCCCATGCGAGGTGCTAGGGGGCCTCTCAGGATTCCTCTCCCGTCGATGCCGGGCCTAAGACCTTGTGTGGAGTCGGGACCGGAACTGAGGATTCCTCTCCAGTGCTGACATGGATCTTGGCGTACTTCTGGAGTCTCCCAAGCTTGCGTCAGTCCTCGGCTCGAGTGGGGTCATGCACGTGCGCTTTCCTCCCGAGCGGTAGCAGCAGTGTCACGCTTCCCTTCTCGTGATCAAGGAATCTGTGGCTTTCCCTGGAGTCTTTCCCATGAGGCTTTCCCACAAGGGCTATTCCACTTGCCACCATGGTGTGAGTCGATCCTCGGCGTGAAAGTCGAACCAGTGCAGGGAAAACAGGAACCTCCTTCCCCACAGTAGGGGATACACTGTCCCCTTGGGCGGGTATCTCCAGGGCACTCGCGCTGGGGGTTGCCCGCGGAGGTGCGGGCCTCAGGCTCCACGTGAGAAAAGCCCCAAATGGCATTAGCTGCCAGTCCAGACGCTGGCCCCTCAGGTCTCTGGCCGGAGCCTTGGGCTCCAGGCAACTCAAAAGCCCTCGGGGTGGCACTCTGGACTGCTGTAGGGAAAGGATGCCAAGAGCCCACGGAGGAGTTGGGGAGGGGGCATGGGGGAAACGGAGGCGAGGACAGCGAGGGATCTAGGTGGAGGCGCTGGAGAGAGCGTCTGGTGTCCCGGAATGCCTCGGAGGAGCCAGCGGGGACAGTCGAGGCCAGGGACCTGTGGAATGTGAAAAGGCGGGAAATCTCAGAGCAAGGCAGGCTGGGAAAGGGGGCGTTGGTGCAATTCAAAGGGACCTAGGGGCGTTTCCTGGGGGTGAGTTCCCTTGGCACTGCTGAGGGCCCCTGATTGATCCACTCGGGGTTGAACCCACCCCCCCGCTGCGAGGGAGGGCCACAAACCAAAGCCCCGAACTGCCCGCCCACCCAACGGGGATCTTGGCGGTCCAGGGCACAGCCGTGCCCGGAAAAGCCCACTCGCTCCACGGGACTCCGTCCAGGGTCTCTGCTTGGAAAGAGGCCAGGGGCGGCCCCCTCCATCTACCCACCCAAACCCTATTGACGTCAATGGTGGCGGAGACGCCTCCCGTTCTCCAGAGTCCTGAGCTGCTGGGTCCCGCCCACTCGGCCAGCAGTCTGCAGCGTGCCCGTGTGCCTCTCCCACCATGGCTTCGTCCGGCTCCTCCAGCACCTCAAGCGGTACGTTTGCCCTCGGTCCCTGTGGTCGGATCACATCTCAGGGGATTTGCGGGTGGCCTGGGCAAGGGCTCTCGGCCAATGTGTTGACCCCCCTCCCACCCCGAGAACGGCTGGGACCATCGGCCAGGCCCGGGGTTCCGAGGCGTCAGGTGTGCCCAAAAATTCGGAGGGCGTGGCATCGTTCGTTCATCTTGCTCCTTTGGCACACACATGGCTTCTCCGTTCTCTTTTCTGGGAAGACAGTGTTGTTTCAGGGGGCGTGCTGGGGGGCGGGGGCCGGGGTTGGGGGTGGTGGGAGCGGGTGCTTTGCTGGGATGAGGCCTTTATCCTCACATCTTCATGTGGGAATGGGAGTCGGGGAGCTCTGTGGCCTTGCTGCCTTCAGTGGCTTCCTCTGCACAGGGGCCTAGTGGCTTCTGCCTTTTGTCAGGCGTTACGGGGTTTGGGCCGCGGTGGCCTTGGCCTTTGCCCTGGCCTTGGCCTTGCCTTGGCGTTGCCGTTGCCCTTGCCTTGAACTTGAACTTGACTTGACCTTGACTTGAACTTGCTTGACCTTGACCTTGAACTTGACCTTGACCTTGACTTGAACTTGAACTTGAACTTGAACTTGACCTTGAACTTGACTTGAACTTGAACTTTGACCTTGACCTTGAACTTGAAACTTGAACTTGAACTTGAACTTTGAACTTGACTTGAACTTGAACTTGAACTTGACTTGACTTGACTTGAACTTGAACTTGAACTTGACTTGAACTTGAACTTGACCTTTTGACTTGAACTTGAACTTGACTTGAACTTGAACTTGAACTTGACTTGAACTTGAACTTGACCTTGACCTTGACCTTGAACTTGAACTTGAAACTTGAACTTCAACTTGAACTTGATTGACCTTGAAACTTGAACTTGAACTTGACTTGACTTGAACTTTTGAACTTGAACTTGAGAACCTTGACTTGAACTTGCTTGACCTTGACCTTGAACTTGAACTTGAACCTTTTGAGAAACTTTTGAGAACTTTGGAAACTTGAACTTGAACTTTGACCTTGACCTTGACCTTGAAGGAATCGAGATTTGCTCAGAGCACGGAGGTCCAGAAGCAGGGCCCTGTATCTCCCCTTCCCTTTGTGATCATTGCAAAGACATTCCTAGCTGATAGCGGGAGTGCCCCTGAAGAAGCAAGCAGTGGGAGTGTGTTTGACACGACTGTGTGCCTTCCTGGCCTCAGCTCCACAAGGGGCCTTTCCTCTCGAAGTAGGCCCCATGTCCCTTGGGGAGGGTGTCATGCCTCTTTTCTCCTCACTGCCAAAGGGTGGAGCCAAGCTCGCTCTGTCAGAGGTACAAAAACAGCAATTGAATGGATTTTCAAGCTCTTGCTAGGCTGCACCCTTTCAGGGCCCACTTTACTGAAACAGGTGCTCTGTGGCCCCCTGGTTGGGTATGCAGGTTCACAAACAGGGTGAGATCCTGTCCAAGCCAAGAATTTTCCTGAAAGACCTAGGCTCACTAGAGCTCTCCTCCAGAGCAAAGGGGATAGAGGAGATGTATGGAGGAGTCTTTGCCTTTCCCTGTGAGTGTGGGGCTACTCCCTACGGCCCCAAGCTCAGGGATAACTGCCTCTAAGAAAGGAATGGCAAGAAGCGCTATTCTTGGAGGTTGGGACAGGGAGTTCGCAGCATGTGGGGAAAGAAAGACTTCTTCGGGAAGAAGAGGCAACCTGTGTGTTTGCAAGCCTCTATTTGGAAGGAACAGGTTTGCTTATACAACTCAAGACCTCCAGATCTGCTCAGAGGACTGAAGTTCCAGAGACAGGGCCATGTATCTCCCCTTCCCTTTGAGATCCTTGCAAAGACATTCCTAGCAGATCGTGGGAGTGCCCATGAAGAAGCAAGCAGCGGGAGTGTGCTTGACATCACTGGCTGCCTACCTGGGCTCAGCTCCTCAAGGGGCCTTTCTCTCCTGGTAGGCCCTATGTCCCCTTTGGGAGAGGGTGGTGCCCTCTTCCCTCCACACTGCCAAAGGGTGGAGGTGGAGCAAACTCGTTCTCTCCGAGGTAAAAAAAAAAAGACAAATTGGATGGATTTTTAAGCTCTTGCTATGCTGCACCCCTCCAGGACCCACTCGAGCAAAACAGGTGCCTGTGGCCCCTAGGTCGGGTATGCAGGTTCACACACTGGGTGGGATCCCGTCAAAGCCAAGAATTTTCCTGACAGACCTAGGCTCACTAGAGCTCTCCTCCAGAGGAAAGGGGACAGAAAAGACGTGTGTGTGGAGGTGGCTCTGCCTTTCCAGGTCCCAATCTCAGGGATAACTGCCCCTAAGAAAGGAACTGCTGCTGCTGCTGCTGCTAAGTTGCTTCAGTCGTGTTCGACTCTGTGCGACGCCATAGACGGTAGCCCACTAGGCTCCCCCGTCCCTGGGATTCTCCAGGCAAGAACAGTAAGTGGGTTGCCATTGCCTTCTCCAATGCATGAAAGTGAAAATGAAAGTGCAGTCGCTCAGTCGTGTCCGACCCTCAGCGACCCCCACGGACTGCAGCCTACCAGGCTTCTCCGTCCATAGGATTTTCTGAAAGGAACTGCAAGAAGCGCTTTTCCAGGAGGCTGGGAAAGGGTGTTCGCAGGATGTGGGGAAAGAGAGCCTCCTTCGGGGAAGAATAGGCGGCCACTTGTTTTGTGTTGCAAACCTCTATTTGGAAGGAACAGGTTAGCTTATACAAAGGGAGACCTCCAGATCTGCTCAGAGGACCAAAAGTTGCAGAGGCAGGTCGGTGTATTTTCCCTTCACTTTGCGATCCTTGCAAAGACATTCCTTGCTGATAGATGATTCAGCAAGGGCCTTTGAGACTGTTGTTTTCTTTCCTAGGTTCAAAGATTCCTTCAGTTCCTAATATAGATATCCTAGAAATTATCTGACATCCGTGAAAATCTGATATGTCCTGGTCAAATGCTGTCAGTTATAATTCCAGTTATCATATTAAAGCATTTCAAGTCGCAGCAGTGACCAGATTACATTGTCAATTTCTATTTAATCAGGTTTTAACCATGTCCTCTATGGTTTCACACTGATGCCTTTGCAGAAATACTGCTACTTCAAGATATATGGAATATACTTTTTTTTAAGCTTACCGATAATTTGTTTGTTTGTTTGTTTGTTTGTCTTCTGGTAAGCTGGTACCAGATGGAATTTAGTCTCCTCTCTAGGTTAAGAGAACAAAGTTTTCTTAGAATGCAATTTTTGATAACAGACTATGATTTTCTTTACCTTTCATTGATTTATAATTGTTTTCATCATCTGTTTTTTTACTTCGGTAAAGTAAATAAGCCTTATTTAAGATTTTGGTACATGTAGGATGGACTAAGCTTTCCCCACTCTTGCAAGTTCCTTAACCCTTCAGATTCTTCTCGTGGGACCAAGATCTCACTTTCCTCCAGAGGGACAATCCAAGCTTTTTATTAGTTGATCTGCCCCTGACATCAGAGTCATTTGAGCACGAGTTGGCCTATAATTTAGGCATGAAACTATGACTACATAAAGAAAAGGTGACTTTATGATTCAGGGATGGCCATGATATGCCTTGCACTTCAGAGAAAATGGGTTAAAATGATTTTTTTTCTTCAAAACTGCACAGCCAGTTCTTTCAGCATATGCAATTGAAAACATCTAGTCATTAGGTCAGTTTTCATTCCAATCCCAAAAGAAAGGCAATGACAAAGAATATTCAAGCTGCTGCACAATTGCACTCATCTCACACACTAGTAAAGTAATGCTCAAAATTCTCCAAGTTCACATGAACTGTGAACTTCCAAATGTTCAAGAGGGATTTAAAACATGCAGAGAAACCAGAGATCAAACTGCCAACATCCACTGGATCATTGAAAAAGCAAGAGAGTTCCAGAAAAAAAGACATCTATTTCTGCTTTATTGACTATGCCAAAGCCTTTGACTGTGTGGATCACAATAAACTGGGAAAAATTCTGAAAGAGATGGGAATACCAGACCACCTGACCTGTCTCTTGAGAAACCTGTATGCAGGTCAGGAAGAAACAGTTCGAACTGGACATGGAACAACAGACTGGTTCTAAATAGGAAAAGGAATATGTCAAGGCAGTGTATTGTCACCCTGCTTATTTAACTTATATGCAGAGTACATCATGAGAAACACTGGCTGGAGGAAGCACACGCTGGAATCCAGATTGCTGGGAGAAATATCAAGAATCTCAGATATGCAGATGACACACCCTTATGGCAGAAAGTGAAGAAGAACTAAAGAGTCTCCTGATGAAAGTGAAAGAGGAGAGTGAAAAAGTTAGCTTAAAGCTCAGCATTCAGAAAACTAAAATCATTGCATCCAGTCTCATCACTTCATGGCAAATAGATGGGAAAACATTGGAAACAGCAGCAGACTATTTGGGGGCTTGGAAATCACTGCAGGTGATGGCTGCCTCCATGAACTTAAAACATATTTATGACTTGGAAGAAAAGTGATGACCAAACTAGACAGCATATTAAAAGCGAGACGTTGCTTTGCCAAACAAAGATCCATCCAGTC
>NW_017201549.1:0-6656 GCF_001704415.2 Capra hircus | reverse complement strand
GCAGATTTCCAAGCAAATATATAGTTTCATTCACAGAGGTTAAGAGAACAGGTATGAGTAAGACAAACCGGTTTGTCGAGTCGTTTCTGAGCCCTTAGGGGGAACTGACCTGAAGACATTAACATACCTTAAGACAAACATTTCCATAAGAACAATGCATTGCTTAGTTCAAGGTTTGAGAAAAGTTAAATTCAGGTGGAGCCAGGAGTTGTCATGGCAACACAGAATTTTCAGAGAAACCTTCTTTTACATTTGTATCAAGATGGAGAAAAAAAACCGCAGCCCTCTTTGGTCTCCTCCTGCCTCTTAAGAGAGAGAAAAAAACGTCTGACACTTGCAGTTTATTTTCTCTGTCTGGAGACCCCTGGCCTTCCTGCCTGTTATCCTCTCCAGGCCTGTAGGAAGCAATACACTCGGCTGCTTGGGAAAAGCGCGCGGGTCTGAGCTGTATGCAAAGGGGTGAAGCGGTAAAACCCTCGGCCCCAAAGGCGAGGCTTTTCTGCGATCGCCATTTCAGTCGGCTCCGAGACTGCAAACAAAGGGCAGAAGACATGGTTCCCTGCTCCGCCGAGTCCGAGTTCCCTTACCTGTGGTCCACAGCCCTGCGCTCTGCTCGCTGGATGCCAATCGACGGGGACCCAGGAGCCCACGAAACGAGCAGTCCCAGCTGCAATGGCGAGCCCTGAGAGCACAACTGGGGACCCCTGGCCCCGAGGCGCCGCCATGTTCACCCCGCCCCAGACCCGCTCCCGTGAGCCGCGCCCCTGACCAGCCGCCCAGGCTCGCCCCGCCCCCGACGCCGCACGGTGCGCCCCGCCCCCACGCCCCCTGCCAGGCCAGGCCCGCGGGACCGCGACTGCCTCCAGGGGAAACACAAGGACAAGCAGATCCACCCCACCGAGACAACCCAAGCTTTTTCTCAGCTCATCTGTCTATGATTTAGGGATAAGAAGCAAAGATGACCTAGGACAGCCATGATATTCTATAGAGCCAGACCCTGGCGCGCAGAGGCTTGAAGAGGGCCGGGAGCGCTGCCTGAAACAGCAAGCCTCTGTAGCATAGCGGTTAGGCAGGCTGGTAAGTCAGGCAGACTAGGGTCTGTAGGTCAGGAGTTCAAGTCCCGGGTTTAACTCTTTCCCTTTTAGGGGGCGGGGGACCACAAGAGGCGGGGCTTAGACCAGAAAAGTTTCTTTTGATTTTAGAGGTTTATTGTGAAGCTTAGGGTTAGGGTTCGGGCAACCCCCCAACTCGCTCGGGTTCGGGTTCGGGGTTAGGGTTAGAATTCGGGGAACCCCCCTCTTCTTAGAGTTGGTTTGGGTTAGGGTTCAGGTCAGGGTCAGGGTTCAGGTTACGGTTAGGGCTTAAAGTGAGCGCTAATGGGGCCCATAGTTCTTTATTAGCCTGCCCTGGCGGGCCGAGGCTTGAAGAGTGCCTGGGAGCAGCATGAAACCCGGGGGGCTTTGTTAGCATAGCGGTTAGGCTGACGGCCGAGTAAACATGCAATCTGGCTTTGTGGGTCAGAAGTTCCAGTCCGGGCTTGCCTTTTTTGCTTTGAGCGGATGGGGGACCGCAAGGGGCGGGGCTTAGGCCAGAAAAGTTTCTTTTTCTTTTAGAGTTTTATTGTTAGGGTTAGGGTTAGGGTTAGGGTGCCGGCATCCCCTCAACTTGTTAGGGTTCAGGTTCAGAGTTCGGGTTACGGGAATCCCCTCCCTTCTTAGGGTTTGGATTCGGGTTCGGGTTAGGGTTCAGGGTTCGGGTTTGGGTTTGGAGTTCAGGGTTTGGGGTTCCGGGTTCGCGGTTCTCGTTTGGGGTTTGGGGTTCCGATTAGGGGTTCAAGGTTCAGCTTAGGGGTTTGGGGTTTGGGGATCAGGTTATGGGTTCTCGGTTCAGATTGGGGTTTGCAGTTGGGGTTTGGGGTTTGAGGATCGGGTTAAGGGTTTGGGGTTTGGGGGCGGTTTGAGTTTGGGGGTTTGGGGTTTGGGGATCAGGTTAGGGGTTCTCGGATTGGTTTAGAGGTTCGCAGTTGGGGTTTGGGTTTGAGGTTAGGGTTAGGGGTTTGGGGTTTGAGGTTCACGGTTGGGGTTGGGGATTTGGGATTCGGGTTAGGGGTTTGGGGTTCGGGTTCGGGTGTGGGGTGGGTACAGGTTAGGGGTTTGGGTTCAGGGTTTGGGGTTCGGTTTAGGGTGTGCGGTTTGGGTTTTGGGGTTCGGGCTAGGGTTTGGGGTTCGGGGTTGGGTTCTGGATTGGGGTTCGGAGTTATGGATTCGGGGTTTGGGCTACGTGTTTCAGGATTTGCGGTTCGGGGCTTGAGGGTCGGGTTTGGGTTTGGGGTTTAGGGCTCGGGTTAGGGGTTTGGGTTAGGGTTAGGGGTTCACGGTACGGGTTAGGTGTTTGGGGTTCGGGTTTGGGGATTGGGTTAGGGGTTTTGAGTTCGGGTAAGGGTTTGGAGTTCCCTGTTCAGGGTTTGGGGGTTTGTGGTTGGGATAGGGGTTCAGATTCAGGATATGGGGTTTGGGGTTCGGGTACCATGTTTGGGTATGTGGTTCGGGGTTTGGGGTATGTGGTTCATTGTTTGGGGTTTGAAAGCCCTCCTTGCAGGGAGCTAGGTGCGCCTCCAGTACGGCAGAGCTCTGGCTCTGCTCAGAGCCCGATCTGGCAGAGTTCCCGTCGCGAGGCTGCTCTGCCATGGGCGAGCCTTGCCCAGACTTACCTTGCTTTTAGGCTCCCTCCCTAGGAAGGAGCAGGCTGTGTGAGGCTGGGAGACGCCACTGGCGCCTTCCTGGCTTCAGCTCTTCCCCTGCCTTGCCTTTGCACTTAGGTCCCAAGCGTCCTTGAGGAGGGCTCAGGGCTGGTGGGTTGCACACTACCAAGGGCTCCAGAAGTGAGAGTTCTGTAGGAGGGATCGAAAGGCAACAGCAGGGCTCCTTCAGCGGTTGCTTGGCCGCCCAGACTCAGCGCCACACGGAGAGCACCAGGTTCCAAGGCCCCTGGCTGGGTTTTGCAGCCCCGAACACCCAGAGGCTGACTCCAGTGGGTGCCTAGAAAGTGTGTGACAGACGTAGGTTCCCCGCCACTCTCCTCCCCAGCAGAGACATGTGCAGGTGGTTGGGGCCTGATCCTGCGTGTCTGGGTTCCCGCCCACAGCCCCAACTCAGGGGAAGCAGCCCCTGAGGCAAGACCTGCTGGAGGAGCCCTGCGCACCCGCCTGATAGGCGAGAGCACAGCCAGCAGTGTAGCGAGCCTCCTCGGGGGAAGAGGAGGCAGCCCAGCCCCGTCAAGCGGAAAGCCCTGCTTGCACGGAGCTAAGTGCGCCTCCAGGACGGCAGAGCTCTAGCCCTGCTCAGAGCCCCGATCTGGCAGAGTTCCTGGCGCGAGGCTGCTCTGCCGGGGGCTAGCCTTGCCCAGACTTGCCTTGCTTTTAGGCTGCCTCCCTGGGAAGGAGCAGGCAGCAGGAGCCTAGGGAGACGCCACTGGCGCCTTCCTTGCCTCAGCTCCAATCCTGCCTTGCCTTTGCACTTAGGTCCCATTCCTCCTTAAGGAGGGCTAGGGGCTGGTGGTTGCACACTG
This sequence comes from Capra hircus, assembly GCF_001704415.2. Classification (NCBI taxonomy): domain Eukaryota; kingdom Metazoa; phylum Chordata; class Mammalia; order Artiodactyla; family Bovidae; genus Capra; species Capra hircus. The sequence continues at coordinate 3,089 of NW_017201549.1, read as the reverse complement.
CCAAGGGCTCCAGCAGTGAGAACTCTGGTCAGAGGGAAGGGAAGGGCAACTGCAGGGCTCCTCCAGCGGTTTCTTGGAGCCGCCTAGATTCAGCGCCGCAGCCGAGAGCACCAGGCTCCCAGGGCCCCTGGCTGGGGTTTCATGCCCCGGACACACGGAGGCTGATTCCTTGGGCGCCCAGAAAAGTGTATGACAGACGTAGGTTCCCTAGCACTCTCCTCCCCAGCAGAGACATGTGCAGGTGGTTGGGGCCTGATCCTGCGTGTCTGGGTTCCCTGCCACAGCCCCTAGACTCAGGGGAAGCAGTCCCTGAGGCAAGACCTGCTGGAGGAGCCCTGCGCCCCCGCCTGATAGGCGAGAGCAGAGCCAGCAGGGAAGCGAGCCTCCTCGGGGGAAGAGGAGGCAGCCCAGCCCGTCCAAGCTGAAAGCCCTGCTTGCACGGAGCTAAGTGCGCCTCCAGTACGGCAGAGCTCTAGCTCCTGCTCAGAGCCCCGATCTGGCAGAGTTCCTGGCGCGAGCTGCTCTGCCGGGGGCTCAGCCTTGCCCAGACTTGCCTTGCTTTAGGCTCCCTCCCCAGGAAGGAGCAGGCAGCAGGAGCCTGGGAGACGCCACTGGCGCCTTCCTTGCCTCAGCTCCAATCCTGCCTTGCCTTTGCACTTAGGTCCCAGTCCTCCTAAGGAGGCTTAGGGGCTGGTGGGTTGCACACTGCCAAGGGCTCCAGCAGTGAGAACTCTGTCAGAGGGAAGCGAAGGGCAACTGCAGGGCTCCTCCAGCGGTTGCTTGGCCGCCCAGATTCAGCGCCGCACGGAGAGCACCAGGTTCCAAGGGCCCCTGGCTGGGTTTTGCATCCCCACACTCCCAGAGGCTGACTCCGTGGGTGCCTAGAAAGTGTGTGAGAGACGTAGGTTCCCTAGCACTCTCCTCCCCAGCAGAGACATGTGCAGGTGGTTGGGGCCTGATCCTGCGTGTCTGGGTTCCCGCCCACAGCCCAACTCAGGGGAAGCAGCCCCTGAGGCAAGACCTGCTGGAGGAGCCCTGCGCGCCCCGCCTGATAGCGAGAGTGCACAGCCAGCAGGGAAGCGAGCCTCCTCGGGGGAAGAGGAGGCAGCAAGTCCCCGTCAAGCTGAAATCCCTGCTTACACGAAGCTAAGTGCGACTCCAGTACGGCAGATCTCTAGCTCTGTTCAGAGGCCCGATCTGGCAGAGTTCCTGGCACCAAGATGCTCTGCCATAGGCGAGCCTTGCGCAGACTTGCCTTGCTTTAAGGCTCCCTCCCCAGGAAGGAGCAGGCTGTGTGAGGCTCGGAAACGCCACTGGCGCCTTCCTGGCTTCAGCTCTACCCCTGCCTTGCCTTTGCACTTAGGTCCCAAGCGTCCTTGAGGAGGGCTTAGGGGCTGGTGGGTTGCACACTGCCAAGGGCTCCAGCAGTGAAAGCTCTGTCAGAGGGAAGCAACAGCAGGGCTCCTTCAGCTTCCTTGGCCGCCCAGACAAAGCTCCGCACGGAGAGCACCAGGTTCCAAGGGCCCCTGGCTGGGTTTTGCATCCCCACACTCCCAGAGGCTGACTCCGTGGGTGCCTAGAAAGTGTGTGAGAGACGTAGGTTCCCTAGCACTCTCCTCCCCAGCAGAGACATGTGCAGGTGGTTGGGGCCTTATCCTGCGTGTCTGGGTTCCCGCCCACAGCCCAACTCAGGGGAAGCAGCCCCTGAGGCAAGACCTGCTGGAGGAGCCCTGCGCGCCCGCCTGATAGGCGAGTGCACAGCCAGCAGGGAAGCGAGCCTCCTCGGGGGAAGAGGAGGCAGCCCAGCCCCGTCAAGTTGAAAGCCCTGCTTGCACGGAGCTAAGTGCGCCTCCAGTACGGCAGAGCTCTAGCTCTGCTCAGAGCCCCGATCTGGCAGAGTTCCTGGCGCGAGGCTGCTCTGCCGGGGGCTAGCCTTGCCCAGACTTGCCTTGCTTTTAGGCTGCCTCTCCAGGAAGGAGCAGGCAGCAGGAGCCTGGGAGTCGCCACTGGCGCCTTTCTTGCCTCAGCTCCAATCCTGCCTTGCCTTTGCACTTAGGTCCCAGTCCTCCTTAAGGAGAGCTTAGGGGCTGGTGGGTTGCACACTGCCAAGGGCTCCAGCAGTGAGAATTCTGTCAGAGGGAAGGGAAGGGCAACTGCAGGGCTCCTCCAGCGGTTGCTTGGCCGCCCAGATTCAGCGCCACACGGAGAGCACCAGGCTCCCAGGGCCCCTGGCTGGGGTTTTCAGCCCCGCACACACGGAGGCTGATTCCTTGGGTGCCCAGAAAGTGTATGACAGACGTAGGTTCCCTAGCACTCTCCTCCCCAGCAGAGACATGTGCAGGTGTTTGGGGCCTGATCCTGCGTGTCTGGGTTCCTGCCCACAGCCCCAACTCAGGGGAAGCAGCCCCTGAGGCAAGACCTGCTGGAGGAGCCCTGCGCCCCGCCTGATAGGCGAGTGCACAGCCAGCAGGGAAGCGAGCCTCCTCGGGGGAAGAGGAGGCAGCAAGTCCCCGTCAAGCTGAAATCCCTGCTTACACGAAGCTAAGTGCGACTCCAGTACGGCAGATCTCTAGCTCTGTTCAGAGGCCCGATCTGGCAGAGTTCCTGGCACCAAGATGCTCTGCCATAGGCGAGCCTTGCGCAGACTTGCCTTGCTTTAAGGCTCCCTCCCCAGGAAGGAGCAGGCTGTGTGAGGCTCGGAAACGCCACTGGCGCCTTCCTGGCTTCAGCTCTACCCCTGCCTTGCCTTTGCACTTAGGTCCCAAGCGTCCTTGAGGAGGGCTTAGGGGCTGGTGGGTTGCACACTGCCAAGGGCTCCAGCAGTGAAAGCTCTGTCAGAGGGAAGCGAAGGGCAACAGCAGGGCTCCTTCAGCGGTTCCTTGGCCGCCCAGACAAAGCTCCGCACGGAGAGCACCAGGTTCCAAGGGCCCCTGGCTGGGTTTTGCATCCCCACACTCCCAGAGGCTGACTCCGTGGGTGCCTAGAAAGTGTGTGAGAGACGTAGGTTCCCTAGCACTCTCCTCCCCAGCAGAGAGACATGTGCAGGTGGTTTGGGCCTTATCCTGCGTGTCTGGGTTCCCGCCCACAGC
>NW_017201548.1:0-6656 GCF_001704415.2 Capra hircus | reverse complement strand
GGGATCTCAGGGACCGCCTCTGGTGGCCTCAGGAAAGGCCAGTCCACATGCGCGTTGCTCGGGGCCTCTCGGGATTCCTCTCCCATCGATGCTGGGACCTAAGACCTTGTGTGGGAGTCGCGTGCCTGAACCTGAGGATTCCTCTCCAGTGCTGACATGGATATTTGGGCTACTTCTGGAGTCTCCCCAGGGGAGTCAGTCCTCAACTCGAGTGGGGGCATGCACGTGCGCTTTCCTCCGGAGCTGTAGAGGCAGTGTCACGCTTCCCTTCCCGTGTATCCTAGGATCAGTGGCTTTCCCTCGAGGCTTTCCCACGAGGCTTTTCCCACAGGCTGTCCCACATGCCACCGTGGTGTGAGTCGATCCTCGGCTTGAAAGTAGAGGCAGTGCAGGGAAAAAAGTTTTCCCTGGAATGGACTGAGACATCTGGGAGACTCAGGAATGGTGGCACGACCCTGGAGTTCCTCTCGCCTTTCCTGTGGAGATCGCCTCCTCTTGAGATGCGCCGGGAACACTGGGAACTCTTTCCCGATCACTGAGGGAAAGGATCTCTCCTCTCGAGCTAGGAGGCGGAAACGGGGCTCCTCTGAATTTGGGCGGGACTCTCGTGCTTCCTCTCGAGTGGAGACGGGTATGTTGGGGATGTTCTTGAGTTTGCAGCAAGGGTGTGAAGGACCCTTTGTAAGTTCCAGAGGTTAGGTGTGATTAGCCTAGAGACACCTCTGCGGAAATGGTCCTCATCTCGCCTGGAAGGGAGAACCTCCTGGATGTTCTCAAGTTGCAGCAAGTGCTATGGACTTAGGAGGGGGAACTCAGCGACCCGCTCTGGTGGCCTCAGGAAAGGCCATTCCCCATGCGAGTTGCTCGGGGGCATCTCCGGGAATCCTCTCTCGTCGGTGCCGGGGCCTAAGACCTTGTGTGGAGTCGGTGCCGGATACTGAGGATTCCTCTCCAGTGCTGACATAGATCTTGGAGTAATTCTGGAGTCTCCCCAGGGGAGTCAGTCCTTGTCTCGAGTGGGGGCATGCACGTGCGCTTTCCTCCCGAGCTGCAGCAGCAGTGTCACGGTTCCCTTCACGTGGATCAAGGCATCTGTGGCTTTCCCTCAAGGCTTTCCCACGAGGCTTTCCCACAGGCTGTCCCACGTGCCACCGTGGTATGAGTTGATCCTCGGCTTGAAAGTCGAGGCAGTGCAGGGGAAAACAGTTTTCCCTAATGGACTCAGGCATCTGGGGGACTCTGGGAATGGTGGCACAACCCTGGAGTTCCTCTCGCCTTTCCTGTGGAGAGCGCCTGCTCTTGAGATGCGACGGGAACGCGGGAATTCTTTCCCGACCACGCAGGAAAAGGATCTCTCCTCTCGAGCTAGGAGGCGGAAACGGGGCTCCTCTGGATGTGGGCGGGACTCTCGTGCTTCCTCTCGAGTGGAGACAGGTATGTCGGGAACTTCTTGTGTTGCAGCAAGGGTGTGAAGGACCCTTTGGAAATTCCAGCGGTTAGGTGTGATTTGCCTCGAGATGCCTCAGCGGAAATGGGCCTCATCTCGCCTTGACGGGAGAACCTCCTGGATTTTTCTCGAGTTCCGGCAGCTGCTCTAGAATTACGACAGGGACCTCAGGGACCGCCTCTGGTGGCCTCAGGAAAGTCGAGTCCCCATGCGAGTTGCACGGGAGCCTCTCGGATTCCTCTCCCGTCGATGCCGGGGCCTATGATCTTGTGTGGAGTTGATGCCGGAACTTGAGCGTTCCTCTCCAGTGCCGACATGGATCTTGGGTAATTCTGGAGTCTCCCCAAGGGAGTCAGTCCTCGTCTCCAGTGGGGGCATGCACGTTCGCTTTCCTCCCGACCTTTAGCAGCAGTGTCGCACTTCCCTTCCCATGGATCAAGGGATCTGTAGCTTTCCCTCGAGGCTTTCCCACGAGGCTTTCCCACGAGTCTTACCCACAGGGCTGTCCCATGTGCCACCGTGGTGTGAGTCGATCCTCGGCTTGAAAGTCCAGGCTGTGCAGGGAAAACAGGTTTCCCTGGAATGGACTGAGACATCTGGGGGACTCTGGAATGGTGGCACGACCCTGGAGTTCCTCTCGCCTTTCCTGTGGAAAGCGCCTCCTCTTGAGATGCGACGGAAACGCCGGGAATTCTTTCCCGACCACGCAGGGGAAGGTTCACTCCTATCGATCTAGGAGGCGGAAACGGGGTTCCTCTGGATGTGGGGAGGACTCTCGTGCTTCCTCTCGAGTGGAGACGGGTATGTCGGGGAACTCCTTGAGTTGCAGCAAGTGTGTGACGGACCCTTTGGAAGTTCCAGAGGTTAGGTGTGAATAGCCTTGAGACGCCTCAGCGGAAATGGGCCTCATCTCGCCTGGAGGGGAGAACCTCCTGAATTTTCTCGAGTTGCGGCAGGTGCTCTCGACTTACTACGGGGACCTCAGGGACCCGCTCTGGTGGCCTCAGGAAAGGCCAGTCCCCATGCGAGTAGCTCGGGGCTCTCGGGATTCTCTCCCCGACGATGCCGGGGCCTAAGATCTTGTGTGGAGACGGTTCCAGAACCTGAGCATACCTCTCCAGTGCTGACATGGATCTTGGGGTACTTCTGGAGTCTCCCCAGGGAAGTCAGTCCTCGTCTCGAGTGGGGCATGCACGTGCGCTTTCCTCCCAAGCTGTAGCAGCAGTGTCGCGCTTCCCTTCGCGTGGATCAAGGGATATGTGGCTTTCCCTCGAAGCTTTCCCACGAGGCTTTCCCACAGGGCTGTCCCACGTGCCACCGTGGTGTGAGTCGATCCTCGGCTTGAAAGTGAGGCAGTGCAGGGAAAACAGGTTTCCCTCAATGGACTGAGACATCTGGGGAACTCTGGGAATGGTGGCACGACCCTGTAGTTCCTCTGGCCTTTCTTGTGGAGAGTGCCTCCTCTTAAGATGCGACCTGAACGCCGGGAATTCGTTGCCGACCACGCAGGGGAAGGATCCCTCCTCTCGATCTAGGAGGCGGAATCGGGGCTCCTTTGGATGTGGGCGGGACTCTCGTGCTTCCTCTCAAGTCGAGACGGGTATGTTGGGGAACTTCTTGAGTTGCAGAAAGGGTGTGAAGGACCTTTGAAAGTTCCAGAGGTTAGGTGTGATTTGCCTGGAGACGCCTCAGCGGAAATGGGCCTCATCTCGCGTCGAAGGAGAACCTCCTGGATTTTCTCGAGTTGCGGCAGGTGCTCTTGACTTACGACGGGAACCTCAGGGACACGACTGGTGGCCTCAGGAAAGGCCAGTCCCCATGCGAGTTGCTCGGGGGCATCTCGGGAATCCTCTCTCGTCGGTGCCGGGGCCTAAGACCTTGTGTGGAGTCGGTGCCGGATACTGAGGATTCCTCTCCAGTGCTGACATAGATCTTGGAGTAATTCTGGAGTCTCCCCAGGGGAGTCAGTCCTTGTCTCGAGGGGCAAGTCCCATGCAGAGCTGTAGCAGCAGTGTCACGCTTCCCTTCGGGTGGATCAACGGATCTGTGGCTTTCCCTCGAGGCTTTCCCACGAGGCTTTCCCACAGGGCTGTCCACGTGCCACCGTGGTGTGAGTCGATCCTCGGCTTGAAAGTCGAGGCAGTGCAGGGAAAACAGGTTTCCCTGGAATGGACTGAGACATCTGAGGGACTCTGGGAATGGTGGCACGACCCTGGAGTTCCTCTCGCCTTTCCTGTGGAGAGTGCCTCCTCTTGAGATGCGACGGAAACGCAGGGAATTCTTTCCCGACCACGCAGGGAAGGGTCCCTCCTCTCGAGCTAGGAGGCGGAAACGGGGCTCCTCTGGATGTGGGAGGGACTCTCGTGCTTTCTCTCGAGTGGAGACGGGTATGTCGGGGAACTTCCTGAGTTGCAGAAAGGGTGTGAAGGAACCTTTGGAAGTTCTAGAGGTTAGGTGTGATTTGCCTCGAAATGCCGCAGCGGAAACGGGCCTCATCTTGCCTGGAGGGAGAACCTCCTTGATTTTCTCGAGTTGCGGCAGGTGCTCTCGACTTACGACTGGGACCCCCAGGACACGCTGTGATGGCCTCAGGAAAGGTCAGTCCCCATGCGAGTTGCACGGGGCCTCTCGGGATTCCTCTCCCGTCGATGCTGGGGCCTAAGACCTTGTGTGAAGTCGGTGGCGGAACCTGAGGATTCCTCTTCAGTGCTGACATAGTTCTTGGGGTACTTCTGGAGTCTCCCCAGGGAGTCAGTCCTCGTCACGAGTTGGGGCATGCACGTGCTCTTTCCTCCCGAGGTGAAGCAGCAGTGTCACGCTTCCCTTTGCGTGGATCAAGGGATCTGTGGCTTTCCCTCTTGGCTTTCCCACCAGGCTTTCCCACAGGGCTGTCCCACGTTCCACCGAGGTGTGAGTCGATCCTCGGGTTGAAAGTCGAGGCAGTGTAGGGAAAACAGGTTTCCCTGGAATGGACTGGGACATCTGGGGGACTCTGGGAATGGTGGCAAGACCCTGGAATTCCTCTTGCTTTTCCTGTGGAGAGCGGCTCCTCTTGAGATGCGACGGGAACGCCGGGAATTCTTTCCCCTCCACGCGGGGAGAGGATCCCTGCCCTCGAACTAGAAGGCGGAAACGGGGCTTCTCTGGATGTGGGCGGGACTCTCGTGCTTCCTCTCGAGTGGAGACGGGTAAGGTGGGGAACTTCTTGAGTTTCAGGAAGGGTGTGAAGGACCCTATGGAAGTTCCAGAGGTTAGGTGTGATTAGCCTCGAGACGCCTAGGCTGAAATGGGCTCTCCACCTGGAGGGCAGAACCTCCAGGATTTTCTTGAGTTGTGGCAGGTGCTCTCGACTTACGACGGGGACCTCAGGGACCTGCTCTGGTGGCCACAGGAAAGGCCAGTCCCCATGCGAGTTGCTCGGGGGGCCTCTCGGGATTCCTCTCCCCGTTGATGCCGGGGCCTAAGACGTTGTGTGGAGTCGGTGGGGAACCTGAGGATTCCTCTCCAGTGCTGACATGGATCTTGGGGTACTTGTGGAGTCTCCCCAGGGGAGACAGTCCTCGTCTCGAGTGGGGGCATGCACGTGTGCTTTCCTCCCGAGCTGTAGCAGCAGTGTCACGCTTCCCTTCGCGTGGATCAACGGATCTGTGGCTTTCCCTCGAGGCTTTCACTCGAGGCTTTCCCACGAGGCTTTCCCACAGGGTTGTCCCGTTGCCACCATGGTGTGAGTCGACCCTCGGCTTGAAAGTCGAGGCAGAGCAGGGAAAACAGGTTTCCCTGTAATAGACTGAGACATCTGGGGGACTCTGGGAATTGTGGCACGACCGTGGAGTTCCTCTCGCCTTTCCTGTGGAGAGCGCCTGCTCTTGAGATGCGACGGGAACGCCAGGAATTCTTTCCCGACCACGCAGGGAAAGGATCCCTCCTCTCGAGCTAGGAAGCGGAACCGGGCTCCTCTGGATGTGGGCGGGACTCTCGTGCTTCCTCTCGAGTGGAGACGGGTATGTCGGGGAACTTCTTGAGTTGCAGCAAGGGTGTGAAGGACCTTTGGAAGTTCCAGAGGTTAGTTGTGATTAGCCTCGAGACGCCTCAGCGGAAATGGGCCTCATCTCGGCTGGGGGGGAGAACCTCCTGGATATTCTCGAGTTGCGGCAGGTGCTCTCGACTTACGAAGGGGACCTCAGGGACCCGCTCTGGTGGCCTCAGGAAAGGCCATCCCATGCGAGTTGCTCGGGGGCCTCTCGGGATTCCTCTCCCTTCGATGACGGGGATTAAAGCCTTGTGCGGAATCGCTGCCGGAACCTGAGGATTCCTCACCAGTGCTGACATGAATCTTGGGGTACTTCTGGAGTCTCCCCAGGGGAGTCAGTCCTCGTCTCGAGTGAGGGCATGCACGTTCGCTTTCCTCCCGAGCTGTAGCAGCAATGTCATGCTTCCCTTCGCGAGGAACAAGGGATTTTTGGCTATCCCTCAAGGCTTTCCCATGAGGCTTTCCCACAGGGCTGTCCCACGTTCCACCATGGTGTGTCTCGATCCTTGGTTTGAAGGTCGAGGCAGTGCAGGGAAAATAGTTTTCCCTGGAATGGACTGAGACATCTGGGGACTCTGGGAATGGTGGCACGACCCTGGAGTTCCTCTCGCCTTTCCTGTGGAGATCGCCTCCTCTTGAGATGCGACGGGAACGCCGGGAATTCTTTCCCGACCACGCAGGGAAGATCCCTCCTCTCGAGCAACGAGGCGGAAACGGACTCCTCTGGATGTGGGCGGAACTCTCGTGCTTCCTCTCGAGTGGAGACGGGTATGTCGGTAACTTTTCGAGTTGCAACCAGGGTGAGAACGACCCTTTGGAAGTTTCAGAGGTTAGGTGTGATTAGGCTCGAGACCCCTCATCGGAAATGGGCCTCAACTCCCCTGGAGGTGATAACCTCCTGGATTTTCTCGAGTTGCGGCAGGTGCTCTCTACTTACGATGGGACCTCAGGGACCCGCTCTGGTGGCCTCAGGAAAGGCCAGTCCCCATGCGAGTTGCACGGGCCTCTGGGGATTCCTCTCCTGTCGATGCCGGGGCCTAAGACCTTGTGTGGAGTCGGTGGGAACCTGAGGATTCCTCTCCAGTGCTGACATGGATCTTGGGCGTACTTCTGCAGTCTTCCGAGGGGAGTCCGTCCTCGTCTCGAGTGGGGCATGCACGTGCCGCTTTCCTCCCGAGC
>NW_017201547.1:0-6656 GCF_001704415.2 Capra hircus | reverse complement strand
TTCCCAAGGCCTCTCCCACGTGCCACCGTGGTGTGAGTCGATCCTCGCTGAACGTCGAGGCAGTGCAGGGAAAACAGGTTTCCCTGGAATGGACTGAGACATCTGGGGACACTGGGAATGGTGGCACGACCCTGGAGTTCCTCTCGTCTTTCTTGTGGAGAGCGCCTCCTCTTGATATGCGACGGGAACGCCGGGAATTCTTTCCCGAACACGCAGGAAAAGGATCCCTCCTCTCGAGCTAGGAGGCGGAAACGGGCTCCTCTGGATGTGGGCGGGACTCTCGTGCTTCCTCTCGAGTGGAGCCGGGTATGTCGGGGAACTATTTGAGTTGCAGCAAGGGTGTGAAGGACCCTTTGGAAGTTCCAGATGTTAGTGTGATTAGCCTCGAGACCTCAGCACATAGGCGCCTCATCTCGCCTGGAGGGGAGGACCTCCTGGATTTGCTCGAGTTGCGGCAGGTGCTCTCGACTTACGACGGGGACCTCAGAGTCGGCTCTGGTGGCCTCAGGAAAGGCCAGTCCCATGCGAGTTGCTCGGGGCCTCTCGGTATTCCTCTAGAGACGATGCCGGGGCCTAAGACCTTTTGTGGATCGTGTCGGAAACGAGGATTCCTCTCCAGTGCTGAAATGGATCTTGGGGTACTTCTGGAGTCTCCCAGGGGAGTCAGTCCTCGTCTCAAGAGGGGGCATGCACGTGTGCTTTCCTCCCACTCTAGCAGCAGTGTCACACTTGCCTTCACGTGAATCAAGGGATCAGGGGCTTTCCCTCGAGGCTTTCCCACGAGGCTTTCCCACGAGGCTTTCCCACAGGGCTGTCCCACGTGCCTCCGTGGTGTGAGTCGATCCTCGGCTTGAAAGTCGAGGCAGTGCAGGGAAAACAGGTTTCCCTGTAATGGACTGAGTCATATGGGGACTCTGGGAATGGTGGCATGACCCTGGAGTTCCTCTCGCCTTTCCTGTGGAGAGCGCCTCCTCTTGAGATGCGACGGGAACGCCAGGGAATTCTTTCCCGACCACGCAGGGAAAGGATCCCTCCTCTCGAGCTAGAGGCGGAAACGGGGCTCCTCTGGATGTGGGCGACTCTCCTGCTTCCTCTCGAGTGAGACGGGTATGTCGGGGAACTTCTTTGAGTTGCCAGAAAGGGTGTGAAGGACCCTTGGAAAGTTCCAGAGGTTAGGTGTGATTAGGCCTCGATAGGCCTCAGCGGAAACGGGCCTCATCTCGCCTGGAGGGGAACCTCCTGGATTTTCTCGAGTTTCAGGCAGGTGCTCTCGACTTTCGACGGGGACCTCAGGGACCCGCTCTGGTGGCCTCAGGAAAGGCCAGTCCCCATGCGAGTTGCTCGGGGGCCTCTCGGGATTCCTCTCCCTTCGATGCCGGGGCCTAAGACCTTGTGTGCAGTCGGTGCCAGAACCTGAGGATTCCTCTGCAGTGATGACATGGATCTTGGGGTACTTCTGGAGTCTCCCAGGGGAGTCAGTCCTCGTCTTGAGTGACGGCATGCACGTGCGCTTTCCCACCCGAGCTGTAGCAGCAGTATCACGCTTCCCGTAGCGTGGATCAAGGGATCTGTGTCTTTCCATCTAGGCTTTCCACTGAAGCTTTCCCACGAGGCTTTCCCACAGTGCTGTCCCACGTGCCACCTTGGTGTGAGTCGATCCTCGGCTTGAAAGTCGAGGCAGTGCTGGGAAAACAGATTTCCCTTTAATGGACTGAGACATCAGTGGAACTCTGGCAATGGTGGCACGACCCTGGAGTTCCTCTCGCCTTTCCTGTGGAGAGCGCCTCGTCTTGGGATGCGACGGGAATGCCGGAAATTCTTTTCCGACCTCGCAGGACAGGATCCCTCCTCTCGAGCTATGAGGCGTAAACGGGGGCACCTCTGGATATGGCGGGACTCTAGTGCTTCCTCTCGGAATGGAGACGGGTATGTCGGGGAAATTCTTGAGGTGCAGCAAGGGTGTGAAGGACCCTTTGGAATTTCCAGTTGATAGGTGTGATTTGCCTCGAGATGCCTGAGCGGAAATGGGCCTCACCTCGCCTGGAGGGGAAAACCTCCTGGATTTTCTCGAGTTGCGGCATGTGCTCTCGAATTACGACGGGGACCTCAGGGACACGCTCTGTGACCTCAGGAAATGCTAGTCGCCTTGCGAGTTGCTCCGGGGCTCTCGGGATTCCTCTCCCGTCCTTGCCGGGCCTAATACCTTGTGCGGAGTTGGTGCCGGTACCTGAGGATTCCTCTCCAGTGATGACATGGATCTTGGGGTACTTCAGGAGTCTCCCCAAGGGAGTCAGTCCTCGTCTCGAGTGGGGGCATGCACGTGTGCTTTCCTCCCGAGCTGTAGCAGCAGTGTTGCACTTCCTTTCCCTTGGATCAAGGGATCAGGGGCTTTCCTCGAGGCTTTCCCACGAGGCTTTCCCACGTGGCTTTCCCACAGGGCTGTCCCACGTGCCACCGTGGTGTGCTTCGATCCTCGCTTTAAAGTCGCAGGCATTGCAGGGAAAACAGGTTTCCCTGGAATGGACTGAGACATCTGGGGACTCTCAGATTGGTGGCACACCCTGGAGTTCTCTCGCCTCTCCTGTGGAGAGGGCCTCCTCTTAAGATGCGACGGGAAGCCGGGAATTCTTTCCCGAGAACACAGGGAAAGGATCCCTCCTCTCGAGCTAGGAGGCGAAACGGGGCTCCTCTAGATGGGGCGGAATCTCGTGCTTCCTCTCGAGTGGAGCGGGTATGTCAGGGAACTTCTTGAGTTGCAGCAAGGGTGTGAAGGACCCTTTGGAAGTTCCATAGGTTAGGTGTGATTAGCCTCGATACCCTCTGGGAAATGGGCCTCATCTCGCCTGGAGGGGAGTACCTCCTGAATTTTCTCGAGTTGTGGCAGGCGCTCTCGACTTACGACGGGGACCTCAGGGACCCGCTCTGGTGGCCTCAGGAAAGGCCAGTCCACATGCGAGTTGCTTTGGGGCCTCTCGGGATTCCTCTCTCGTCGATGCCAGGGCCCTAAGATCTTGTATGGAGTCAGTGCCGGAACCTGAGCATTCCTCTCCAGTGCAGACATGGGATCCTGGGGTACTTCTGCAGTCTCCCCAGGGGAGTCAGTCCTCGTCTTCGAGCGGGGCATGCACGTGCGCTTTCCTCCTGAGCTGAAGCAGCAGTGTCACGCTTCCCTATGCTTGGATCAAGGGATCTGTGCCTTTCCCTCGAGGCTTTCCCACGAGGCTTTCCCACGAGGCTTTCCCACGAGGCTTTCCCACGAGGCTTTCCCATGAGGCTTTCCCACAGGGCTGTCCCACGTGCCACCGTGGTGTGAGTCGATCCTCGCTTGAAAGTCGAGGCAGTGAAGGGAAAACAGGTTTCCCTGGAATGGACTGAGACATCCAGGGGACTCTGGGAATGGTGGCACGACCCTGGAGTTCCTCTCACCTTTCCTGTGGAGAGTACGCTCCTCTTGAGATGCGACGGAAACGGCAGGGAATTCTTTCCCGACCACGCAGGTAAAAGGATCCCTCCTCTCGAGCTAGGAGGCGGAAACGGGGCTCCTCTGGATGTGGCGGGACTCTCGTGCTTCCTCTCGAGTGGAGACAGGTATGTCGGGAACTTCTTGAGTTGCAGCAAGGTTGTGAAGGACCCTTTTGGAAGTTGCAGAGGTTAGGTCTGATTACCCTGAGACGCCTCAGTGGAAATGGCCTCATCTCGCCTGGAGGGGAGAACCTCCTGGATTTTCTCGAGTTGCGGCAGGTGCTCTCGACTTACGACGGGGACCTAAGAGTCCCGATCTGGTGGGCCTCAGGAAAGGCCAGTCCCCATGCGAGTTGCTCGCGTGCTTCTCGGGATTCCACTCCCGTCGATGCTGGGTCCTAAGACCTTGTGTGGAGTCAGTGCCGGAACCTGAGGATTCCTCTCCAGTGCCGACATGGATCTTGGGGTACTTCTGGAGTCTCCCCAGGGAGTCAGTCCTCGTCTCGAGTGGGGGCATGCACGGGCGCTTTCCTCCCGAGCTGTAGCAGCAGTGTCACGCTTCCCTTCGCGTGGATCAAGGGATCTGTGACTTTCGCTCGAGGGCTTTCCCATGAGGCTTTCGCACGAGGCTTTCCCCACAGGGCTGTCCCACGTGGCCACCCGTGGTAAGTGAGTCGATCCTCCGGCTTGAAAGTCGAGGCAGTGCAGGGAAAACAGGTTTCCCTGGAATAGAACTGAGACATCTGGGGGACTCGTGGGAATGGTGGCCCGACCCTGGAGTTCCTCTCGCCTTTCCTGTGGAGAGCGCCTCCTCTTGACATGCGACGGGAAAGCCGGGAATTCTTTCCCGAACAGGCAGGGAAAGTATCCCTCCTCTCGAGCTAGTGAGATAGGAAACGGGGCTCCTCTGGATGTGGGCGGGACTCTCGTGCTTTCCTCTCGAGTGGAGCCGGGTATGTCGGGGAACTTCTTGAGTTGCAGTAAAAGGTGTGAAAGGACCCTTTGGGAAGTTCCAGAGGTTAGGTGTGATTAGCCTCGGAGACGCCTCAGCGGACATGGCCTCATCTCGCCTGGAGGGGAGAACCTCCTGGATTTTCTCGAGTTGGGACAGGTGCTCTCGACTTACGACGGGGACTCTCAGGGACCCGCTCTGGTGGCCTCAGGAAAGGACCAGTCCCCATGCGAGTTCCTCGGGACCTCTCGGGATTCCTCTCCCTTCGATGCTGGGGCCTAAGACCTTGTGTGGAGGCAGGTGCCGGAAACCTGAGGATTCCTCTCCAGTGCTGACATGGATTTTGGGCTACTTCTGGAGTCTCGCCAGGGGGTCAGTCCTCGTCGCGAGTAGGGGCATACACGTGCACTTTCCTCCGTGTTGTAGCAGAAGTGTTGCCCTTCCCTTCGCGTGGATCAAGGGATGTGTGGCTTTCCCTCGAGGCTTTCCCACGAGGCTTTCCCACGAGGCTTCCCACAGGGCTGTCCACGTGCCACCGTGGTGTGAGTCGATCCTCGGCTTGAACGTCGAGGCAGTGCAGGGAAAACAGGTTTCCTGGAATGGACTGAGACATCTGGGGACTCTGGGAATGGTGGCACGACCCTGGAGTTCCTCTCGCCTTTCTGTGGAGAGCGCGCTCCTCTTGATATGCGACGGGAACGCCCGGAATTCTTTCCCGACCCGCAGGGAAAGGATCCCTCCTCTCGTGCTAAGGAGCGAAACGGGGCTCCTCTGGATGTGGGCGGGACTCTCGTGCTTCCTCTCGAGTGGAGCGGGTATGTCGGGGAACTATTTGAGTTGCAGCAAGGGTTGAAGGACCCTTTGGAAGTTCCAGATGTTAGATGTGATTAGCCTCGAGACGCCTCAGCCAAATGGGCCTCATCTCGCCTGGAGGGAGAACCTCCTGGATTTTCTCGAGTTGCGGCAGGTGCTCTCGACTTACAAAGGGGACCTCAGAGTCCCGCTCTGGTGGCCTCAGGAAAGGCCAGTCCCCATGCGAGTTGCTCCCGGGCCTCTCGGGATTCCACTCCCGTCGATGCTGGGTCCTAAGACCTTGTGTGGAGTCAGTGCCCGAACCTGAGGATTCCTCTCCATTGCCGACATGGATCTTGGGGTACTTCTGGAGTCTTCCCAGGGAAGTCAGTCCTCGTCTCGAGTGGGGGCATGCACGTGCGCTTTCCTCCCGAGCTGTAGCAGCAGTGTCACGCTTCCCTTCGCGTGGATCAAGGGATCTGTGTCTTTCCCTCGAGGCTTACCCACGAGGCTTTCCCATCAGGCTTTCCACAGGGCTGTCCCAAGTGACACCGTGGTGTGAGTCGATCCTCGGCTTGAAAGTCGAGGCAGTGCAGGGAAAACAGGTTTCCCTGGAATGGACTGAGACATCTGGGGGACTCTGGGAATGGTGTCACGACCCTGAAGTTCCTCTCACCTTTCCTGTGGAGAGTACCTCCTCTTGAGATGCGACGGAAACGGCAGGAATTCTTTTCCGACCACGCAGTAAAAGGATCCCTCTCTCGAGCTAGGAGGCGGAAACGGGCTCCTCTGGATGTGGGCGGGACTCTCGTGCTTCCTCTCGAGTGGAGACGGGTATGTCGGGCAACTTCTTGAGTTGCAGCAAGGTTGTGAAGGACCCTTTGGAAGTTGGAGAGGTTAGTCTGATTACCCTGAGACGCCTCAGTGGGAAATGGGCCTCATCTCGCCTGGAGGGGAGAACCTCCTGGATTTTCTCGAGTTGCGGCAGGTGCTCTCGACTTACGACGGGGACCTAAGAGTCCCGATCTGGTGGCCTCAGGAAAGGCCAGTCCCCATGCGAGTTGCTCGGTGCTTCTCGGATTCCACTCCCGTCGATGCTGGATCCTAAGACCTTGTGTGGAGTCAGTGCCGGAACCTGAGGATTCCTCTCCAGTGCCGACATGGATCTTGGGTACTTCTGGAGTCTCCCCAGGGAAGTCAGTCCTCGTCTCGAGTTGGGCATGCACGGGCGCTTTCCTCCCGAGCTGTAGCACAGTGTCACGCTTCCCTTCGCGTGGATCAAGGATCTGTGACTTTCGCTCGAGGCTTTCCCATGAGGCTTTCGCACGAGGCTTTCCCACAGGGCTGTCCCACGTGCCACCGTGAAGTGAGTCGATCCTCGCTTGAACGTCGAGGCAGTGCAGGGAAACAGGTTTCCCTGGAATAGACTGAGACATCTGGGGACTGTGGA
>NW_017201546.1:0-6657 GCF_001704415.2 Capra hircus | reverse complement strand
AGGAACTCCAGGCGTCATGCCACCATTCCCAGAGTCCTCCAGATGTCTAAGTCCATTCCAGGGAAAACTGTTTTTCCCTGCACAGTTTCGACTTTCAAGCAGAGGATCGACTCACACCACGGTGCCCCCGTTGGACAGCCCTGTGCGAAAGCCTCCTGGGAAAGCGAGGAAAGCAACAGATCCCTTGATCCACACGAAGGGATGCGTGACACTGCTGCTGCTGCTCGGGAGGAAAGCGCACGTGCATGCCCCCACTCGAGACGAGGACTTACTCCCCTGGGGAGACTCCAGATGTACCCAAGATCCATGTCAGCACTGGAGAGGAATCCTCAGGTTCCGGCACCAACTTCACACAAGATCTTAGGCTCCGTCATCGACGTAGAGGAATCCCGAGAGGCCCCGAGCAACTCGCAAGGGGACTGGCCTTTCCTGAGGCCACCAGAGCGGGTCCCTGAGGTCCCCGTCGTACGTCAAGAGCACCTGCCGCAACTCGAGGAAATCCAGGAGGTTCTCCCCTCCAGGCGAGATGAGGCCCATTTCCCCTGAGGCGTATCGAGGCTAATCACACCTAACCTCTGGAACTTCCAAAGGGTCCTTCACACCTTGCTGCAACTCAAGAAGTTCCCCAACATACCCGTCTCCACTCGAGAGGAAGCACGAGAGTCCCGCCCTAATCCAGAGGAGCCCTGTTTCCGCCTCAGAGCTCCAGAGGAGGGATACGAACCCTGCGTGGTCGGAAAAGAATTCCCGGCGTTCCCGTCGCATGTCAAGTGGATTCGCTCTCCACAAGAAAGGCGAGAGGAACTCCAGGGTCGTGTCACCATTCCCAGAGACCCCAGATGTCTCAGTCCATTCCAGGGAAAACTGTTTTCCCTGCACTGCCTCGACTTTCAAGCCGAGGATCGACTCACACCAGGGTGGCACGTGGGACAGCCCTGTGAAAGCCTCGTGGGAAAGCCTCGTGGGAAAGCCTCGAGGGAAAGCCACAGATCCCTTGATCCACACGAAGGGAAGCGTGACACCGCTGCTACAGCTCGGGAGGAAAGCGCACGTGCATGCCACCACTCGAGATGAGGACTGACTCCCCTGGGGAGACTCCAGAAGTACCCCAAGCTCCATGTCAGTACTGGAGAGGAAACCTCAGGTTCCCGCACCGACTCCACACAAGGTCTTAGTCCCCGGCATCGACGGGAGAGGAATCCCGAGAGGCCCCCGAGCAACTCGCATGGGGACTGGCCTTTCCTGAGGCCACCACAGAGGGTCCATGAGGTCCCGTCGTAAGTCGAGAGCACCTGCCGCAACTCGAGAAAATCCAGGAGGTTCTCCCCTCCAGGCGAGATGAGACCCATTTCCGCTGAGGCGTCTCGAGGCTAATCACACCTAACCTCTGGAACTTCCAAAGGGTCCTTCACACCCTTGCTGCAACTCATGAAGTTCCCCGACATACCCGTCTCCACTCGAAAGGAAGCACCAGAGTCCCGCCCACATCCAGAAGAGCCCCGTTTCCGCCTGATAGATCCAGAGGAGGGATCCTTTCCCTGCGTGGTCGGGAAAGAATTCCCGGCGTTCCCGGCGCATCTCAAGAGGAGGCGCTCTCCACAGGAAAGGCAAGATGAACTCGAGGGTCGTGCCACCATTCCCAGAGTCCGCCAGAAAATTCCTTGTCGGGAATTTTATTGGCCTTCCGCGTAATCCTACCTATTCAGCCTTTTTCCTCCAGTTAATCTTCTTACTACCCTATAATTTCTTAATCTAATCTTACATTAATAAATACACAAGACTTTTCACGTCAACGCCGTCCATCCGCCGAATTCCCTGGATGCAGCGGGCCTGGACACCGGCACACTGAGCTATCTTGGGGACTCTTGGAATGATGTCACGACACTGGAGTTTCTCTCGCCTTTCCTGTGGAGAGCGCCTCCTCATGAGATGCGACGGGAACACCGGGAATTCTTTCCGGAACATACAAGGAAAGGATACCTGACCGCGAGGTACGAGGCGGAAACGGGGCTCCTCTGCATGTGGGCGGGACTCTCGTGCTTCCTCTCGAGTGGAGTCAGGTATGTTGGGGAACTTCTTGAGTTGTAGCAAGTGTGTGAAGGACCCTTTGGAAGTTCCAGAGGTTAGGTATGATTAGCCTCCAGACGCCTCAGAGGAAAAGGGCCTCATCTCGCCTGGAGGGGAGAACCTCCTGGATTTTCTCGAGTTGCGGCTGGTGCTTTCGACTTATGACGGGGACCTCAGGGACCCGCTCTGGTGTCCTCAGGAAAGGCCAGTCCCCATGCGAGTTGCTCGGGGGCCTCTCGGGATTCCTCTCCCTTCGACGCCGGGGCCTAAGACCTTGTGTGGAGTCGGTGCCGGAACCTGAGGATTCCTCTCCAGTGCTGACATGCATCTTGCGTTACTTCTGGAGTCTCCCCAGGGGAGTCAGTCCTCGTCTCGAGTGGGGGCATGCACGTTCGCTTTCCTCCCGAGCTGTAGCAGAACTGTCACGCTTCCCTTCGCGTGGATCAAGGGATCTGTGGCTTTCCCTCGAGGCTTTCCCACGAGGCTTTCCCACGAGGCTTTCCCACGAGGCTTTCCCACAAGGCTGTCCCACGTGCCACCATCGTGTTAGTCGGTCCTCCGCGTGAACGTCGAGGCAGTGCAGGGTAAACAAGTTCCTCTGGAAAGGACTGAGACATCTGGGGGACTCTTGGAATGGTGGAACAACCCTGGAGTTCCTCTCACCTTTCTTGTGGAGCGTGCCTCCTCTTGAGATGCGACAGGTACGACAGGAATTTTTCCCGGCCAATCAGGGAAAGGAACCCTCATCTTGAGCCAGGAGAGGGAATTGGGGCTCCTCTGGATGTGGGTGGTACCCTGTTGATTCCTATGGAGTGGCGACGGGTCTCTCGTGGAACCTCTTGAGTTGCAGCTAGGGTGTGAAGGACCCTTTGGAAGTTCCAGAGGTTAGGTGAGATTAGCCTCGAGACGTCTCAGTGGAAATGGGCCTCATCTCGCCTGAAGGGAGAATCTCCTTCATTTTCTCGAGTTGTGGCAGGTGCTCTCGACTTACGACGGGGACCTCAGGGACCCGTTCTGTTGGCCTTAGGAAAGACCAGTCCCCATGCGAGTTGCTAGAGGGCCTCTCGGGATTCCTCACTGGTACATGCCGGGGCCCAAGACCTTGTGTGGAGTGGGGCCAGAACCTGAGTATTCCTCTCCAGTGCTGACATGTTTTTGGGATACTTCTGAAGTCTCCCAAGGGGAATCAGTCCTCGTCTCGAGTGGGGGCATGCGCATGCGCATGCCCTTCCTCCCGAGCTGTAGCAGCAGTGTCATGCTTCCCGTCGCGTGGATCAATGGATCTGTGGCTTTTCCTCTAGGCTTTTCCTAGAGGCTTTCCCACGAGGCTTTCCCACAGGGCTGTCCCCCGTGCCACCGTGGTGTGAGGCGATCCTCGGCATGAAAGTTTAGGCACTCTGTAAAAACAAGATCCTCTGGAATGGACTGAGACATCTGGGGACGCTTGAAATGGTGGCACGACCATGGAGTTCCTCTCTCCCTTCCTGTGGAGAGCGCCTCCACCTGAGATGCGACGGGAATGCCGGAAGTTCTTTCCCGACCAAGCAGGGAAAGGATCCCTCATCTCTAGCTAGGAGGATGAAACGGGGCTACTCTGGATGTGGGCAGGACCCTCGTGTTTCCTCTCGAGTGGAGATGGGAATGTCGGGGAACTTCTTGAGTTGCAGCAAGGGTGTGAAGGACCCTTTGGAAGTTCCAGAGATTAGATGTAATTAGCCTCGAGACACCTCATTGGAAATGGGCCTCATCTCGCCTGGAGGGGAGAACCTCCTGGATTTTCTCGAGTTGCGGCAGGTGCTCCCGACTTACGACGGGACCTCAGGGACCCGCTCTGGTGGCTTCATCAAAGGCCAGTCCCCATGCCAGATGCTGGGGGCTTCTCTTGATAACTCTCCTGTTGATGCCCGGGCCGAACAACTTGTGTGGATTCGGGGCCGGAACCTGACGTTTCCTCTGCAGTGCTGACATGGATATTGGGGTTCTTCTGGAGTCTCCCCTGGAGAGTCAATCCTCCTCTCAAGTGAGGGCACGCACGTGTGCTTTCCTCCCGAGCTGTAGCAGCAGGGTCACGCTTCCCGTCGTGTGGATCAAGGGATCTGTGGCTTTCCCTGGAGGCTTTCCCACGAGGCTTTCTCACAGGGCTTTCCCTCGTGCCCCGTGGTGTGAGTTGATCCTCAGCGTGAAAGTCGAGGCAGTGCAGGGAAAACAGGTTCCTCTGGATTGGACTGATGCTGGGAGCCAGTATGAGGACTCCCGCCCGTGATAACGTCATGAGGAAGAAAGCTGACATAGGCATGGTGTGTTCAGACTTCAGGGACCCCTCTGGAAGTTCCTACGCACATACCCCAACAAAAATCTGCTGGCTTTTTTGCTCTGCTTTTCCACTCTTCTGACATTTTCTGGAAAAAGTCAATTCAGGGCTTTAGTCTTCAGCATTTGAAAGAGTGTTTCAATCCAAAAACCCCTCTGAATGCTTTCTAGCCTGCCTGCAGGACTCGTACAGCTGGGCATGTGATTGTTTGAGGCCTCCTTTCCCCAGGAGGCACAGGAAGCTTAAAACATCCTAGGAATGTAGGGGCATCCGAGGAGTCAAAATCTTTATAATAGGACTGATTAAAAGTTTCATTTTTTGGGTCAATGCTTGCTGCTAAATTTTCATATCCTTTATTTTTAGATAGAGTTGGTATATTAAAAAAACAAGTAGTAGACCTGGTATTAGCAACATTAGATCTTTGAGTTAAGTACCTTCTTTGTTATAACCCACTGCACCTTTGTTTTATAGAGATGTAACTTTAATGCTTTAAGGAAATGCAGATTAAAGAAAAACACTTCAGAGGAAACAAAATTAACATTCATTAAGGAAGAGAGCCAAAAAGTGTTTAACAAGCCTCTTGGCCAGAAGATAATGTAAATCACCAGAGACCTTTTGTATACAAAATGATGTACAGAAAGAGTCTGGGGTGCGAACGCTACATAATTTTGTGTTACCCATTGAACTCCATGTTTTATCAAAAGTATAAAAGGCTTTATGAACAATAAAGGATGGGGCCAGTTCTCGGGCCAGTTTCTCGAACTAGTCTCTCGGCCTGGTTTCTTGAGACTCAGGCTCCCCCCGTGTCTTTTTCTCTCTTTCTTCTTCTCTCCCTTTCCTTCTCTCTGCTTTTTACTTTAACTTCAGGCTGAATCTCCACCAGGGGCGCGGAGGCTCGCCAGGTCTACTTACTTGCCTGGCTGTTAAGACCTGCACGAAAGGGAGCTTAAGGTGTGGCACCCTTAGATATTCAAGCAGGGGCTGGTGGCCCAACGTAGATGGTGAAAATTCCTTGTCTGGAATTTTATTGGCCTTCCACGTAAACCAAGATATTCAGCCCTTTTCCTCCAGTTAATCTTCTTACTACACTATAATTTCTTAATCTAATCTTACATTAATAAATAAAAAAGACTTTCCACGACAACGCCGTCCATCCGTCGAATTCCCTGGATCCAGCGGGGCTGGACCCCGGCAGACTGAGATATCTGGGGGACTCTTGGAATGGTGGCACGACCCTGGAGTTCCTCCGCCTTTCCTGTGGAGAGCGCCTCCTCATGAG
Source organism: Capra hircus (assembly GCF_001704415.2). Lineage (NCBI taxonomy): Eukaryota > Metazoa > Chordata > Mammalia > Artiodactyla > Bovidae > Capra > Capra hircus. Next base: position 1,000 of record NW_017201546.1, on the reverse strand, counting down.
ATGCGACGGGAACACCGGGAATTCTTTCCCGAACATGCAGGGAAAGGATACCTGACCTCGAGGTATGAGGCGGAAACGGGGGCTCCTCTGGATGTGGGCGGGATTCTCGTGCTTCCTCTCGAGTGGAGTCAGGTATGTCGGGGAACTTCTTCAGTTGCAGCAAGGGTGTGAAGGACCCTTTGGAAGTTCCAGATGTTAGGTATGGTTAGCCTCGAGACGCCTCAGAGGAAAAGGGCCTCATCTCGCCTGGAGGGGAGAACCTCCTGGATTTTCTCGAGTTGCGGCAGGTGCTCTTGACTTACTACGGGGACCTCAGGGACCCGCTCTGGTGGCCTCAGGAAAGGCCAGTCCCCATGCGAGTTGCTCTGGGGCCCTCGGGATTCCTCTCCGTCGATGCCGGGGCCTAAGACCCTGTGTGGAGTCGGTGCCGGAACCTGAGGTTCCTCTCCAGTGCTGACATGGATCTTGGGTACTTCTGGAGTCTCCCCAGGGGAGTTAGTCGTCGTCTTGTGTGGGGGCATGAACGTGCGCTTTCCTCCCGAGCTGTAGCAGCAGTGCACGCTTCCCTTCGCGTGGATCAAGGGATCTGTGGCTTTTTCCTCGAGGCTTTCCCACGAGGCTTTCCACAGGGCTGTCCCACGTGCCATCGTGGTGTGAGTCGATCCTCGCTAGAAATTCGAGGCAGTGCAGGGAAATCAGGTTTCCCTGGAATGACTGAGACATCTGGGGGACTCTGGGAATGGTGGCACGACCCTGGATTCCTCTCGCCTTTCCTGTGGAGAGCCCTCCTCTTGAGATGCGACAGGAACGCCGGAATTCTTTCCCGACCACGCAGGGAAAGGATCCCTCCTCTCGAGCTAGGAGGCGGAAACGGGGCTCCTCTGGATGTGGGCGGGTCTCTCGTGCTTCCTCTCGAGGGAGACGGGTATGTCGGGGAACTTCTTGAGTTGCAGCAAGGGTGTGAAGGACCCTTTGGAAGTTCCAGAGGTTAGGTGTGATT
>NW_017201545.1:0-6657 GCF_001704415.2 Capra hircus | reverse complement strand
CCACGTGCCACCGTGGTTTGAGTCGATCCTCGGCTTGAAAGTCGAGGCAGTGCAGGGAAAACAGGTTTCCCTGGAATGGTCTGAATCTTCTGGGGGACTCTGGGAATGGTGGCTCGAAACTGGAGTTCCTCTCGCCTTTACTGTGGAGAGTGCCTCCTTTTGAGATGCGCGGAACGCCGGGAATTCTTTCCTGACCACGCAGGGAAAGGATCCTCCTCTCGATCTACGAGGCAGAAACGGGGCTCCTCTGGATGTGCGGGGAACTCTCGTGCTTCCTCTCGAGTGGAGACAGGTATGTCGGGGATCTTCTTGAGTTGCAGCAAGGGTGTGAAGGACCCTTTGGAAGTTCCAGAGTTTAGGTGTGATTAGCCTCGAGACGCCTCAGCGAAATGGGCCTCCTCTCGCCTGGAGCGGAAACCTCCTGGATTTTCTCGAGTTGCGGGAGGTGCTCCCGACTTACGACGGCGACCTCAGGGACCTGCTCTGGTGGCCTCAGGAAAGGCCAGTCCCCTTACGAGTTGCTCAGGGGCCTTTCGGGGGCCTCTCGGGTTTCCTCTCCCGTCGATGCTTGGGCCTAAAACCTTGTGTGGAGTCAAGTGCCGGAAACTGAGGTTTCCTCTCCAGTGCTGACATGGATCTTTGGTACTTCTGGAGTCCCCCCAGGGGAGTCAGACCTCGTCTCGAGTATGGGCATGCACGTCCGCTTTCCTCCCGAGCTGTAGCAGCAGTGTCATGCTTCCTTCGCGTGGATCACGGGATCAGGGGCTTTCCCTCGAGGCTTTCCACGAGGCTTTCCACGAGGGCTTTCCCACAGGGCTGTCCCACGTGCCACCGTGGTGTGAGTCGATCCTCGGCTTGAAAGTCGAGGCAGTGCAGGGAAAACAGGTTTCCCTGGAATGGACTGAGACATCTGGGGGACTCTGGGAATGTGGCACGAACCTGGAGTTCCTCTCGCCTTTCCTGTGGAGAGCGCCTCCACTTGAGATGCGAGGGAACGCCGGGAATTTTTTCCCGACCACGCAGGGAAAGGATCCCTCCCCTCGAGCTAGGAGGCGGAAACGGGCTCCTCTGGATGTGTGCGGGACTCTCGTGCTTCCTCTCAAGTGGAGACGGGTATGTCGGGGAACTTCTTGAGTTGCAGCAAGGGTGTGAAGGACCCTTTGGAAGTTTCAGAGGTCAGGTGTGATTAGCCTCGTGATACCTCAGCGGAAATGGACTCAGCTCGCCTGGAGGGGAGAACCTCCTAGATTTTCTCTAGTTGCGGCAGGTGCTCTCGACTTACGACGGGGACCTCAGGACCCCGCTGGGTGGCCTCAGGAAAGGCCAGTCCCATGCGAGTTTCTCTGGGGCTCTCGGGATTCCTCTCCCTGTCGATGCCGGAGCCTAAGACCTTGTGTGGAGTCGGTGCCGGAACCTGAGGATTCCTCTCCAGTGCTGACATGGATCTTGGGGTACTTCTGGAGTCCCCCCAGTGGTGTCAGTCCTCGTCTCGAGTGGGGCCATGCACGTGCGCTTTCCTCCCGAGCTGTAGCAGCAGTGTCACGCTTCCCTTTGCGTGATCAAGGGATCTGTGGCTTTCCCTCGAGGCTTTCCCACGAGGCTTTCCCACAGGGCTGTGCCACGTGCCATTGTGGTGTGAGTCGATCCTCGGCTTGAAAGTCGAGGCAGTGCAGGGAATACAGGTTTCCCTGGAATGGACGAAGACATCTGGGGGACTCTGGGAATGGTGGCACGACCCTGGAGTTCCTCTCGCCTTTCCTCTGGAGAGCGCCTCTTCTTGAGATGCGATGGGAACGCTGCGAATTCTTTCCCGACCACGCAGGGAAAGGATCAAACCTCTCGAGCGAAGAGGTGGAAACGGGGCTCCTCTGGATGTGGGCGGGACTCTCGTGCTTCCTCTCGAGTGAGACGGGTATGTCGGGGAACTTCTTGAGTTGCAGCAAGGGTGTGAAGGACCCTTTGGAAGTTCCAGATGTTAGATGTGATTAGCCTCGAGATGCCTCAGCGGAAATGGGCCTCATCTCGCCTGGAGGGAGAACCTCCTGGATTTTCTCAAGTTGCGGCAGGTGCTCTCCACTTACGACTGGGACCTCAGGGACCCACTCTGGTGGCCTCAGGAAAGGCCAGTCCCCATGCGGGTTGCTCGGGGCCTCTCGGGATTACTCTCCCTTCGATGCTTGGGCCTAAGACCTTGTGTGGAGTCAGTGTCCGAACCTGAGGATTCCTATCCAGTGCTGACATGGATCTTGGGGTACTTCTGGAGTCTCCCCAGGGGAGTCAGACCTCGTCTCGAGTGGGGGCATGCACGTGCTATTCCCTCCGAGCTGAAGCAGCAGTGTCACTCTTCCCTTCGCGTATATCAAGGGATCTGTGGCTTTCCCTCGAGGCTTTCCCACAAGGCTTTCCACGAGGCTTCCCCACAAGGCTGTCCCACGTGCCACCGTGTTGTGAGTAGATCCTTGGCTTGAAATTCGAATCAGTGCAGGGAAAACAGGTTTCCCTGGAATGGACTGAGAAATCAGGGGACTCTGGGAATGGGCCTGATCCTGGAGTTTCCCTCGTCTTTCCTGTGAGAGCGCCTCCTCTTGAGATGCGACCGGAACGCCGGGAATTCTTTCCCGACCACGCAGGGAAAGGATCCCTCCTCTCGAGCTAGCAGGCGGAAACGGGGCCACTCTGGAATTAGGCGGGACTCTCGTGTTACTCATGAGTGGAGACCGGTATGTTGGGGAACTTCTTGAGTTGCAGCAAGGGTGTGAAGGACCCTTTGGAAGTTCCAGAGGTCGGGTGTGATTAGCCCCGAGATACCTCAGCGGAAATGGGCCTCATCTCGCCTGGAAGGGAGAACCTCCTGGATTTTCCCGAGTTGCGGAAGGTGCTCTCGACTTAGGACGGGGACTTCAGGGACCCGCTCTGGTGGCCACAGGAAAGGCCAGTCCCCATGCGAGTTGCACTGGGCCTCTCGGGATTGCTCTCCCGTCGATGCCGGGGCCTAAGACCTTGTGTGGATTCGGTGCCCGAAACCTGAGGATTCCTCTCCAGTGCTGACATGGATCTTGGGGTACTTCTGGAGTCCCCAGGGGTGTCAGTACTCGTCTCCAGTGGGGCCATGACGTGCGCTTTCCTCCCGAGTTGAAGCAGCAGTGTCATGCTTCCCTTCGCGTGGATCAAGGGACCTGTGGCTTTCCCTCGAGGCTTTCCAACGAGGCTTTCCCACAGGGCTGTCCCACGTGCTACTGTGGTGTGAGTCGTTCCTCGGCGTGAAAGTCGAAGCAGTGCAGGGAATACAGGTTTCCCTGGAATGGACTGAGACATCTGGGGGGACTCTCGGAATGGTTGCACGACCCTGGAGTTCCTCTTGCCTTTGCTCTGGAGAGCACATCCTCTTGAGATGCGACAGGAACGCCGCGAATTCTTTTCCGACCACGCAGGGAAAGGATCAAACCTCTCGAGCTAAGAGGTGGAAACGGGGCTCCTCTGGATGTAGGCGGGACTCTCGTGCTTCCTCTCGAGTGGAGACGGGTAAGTCGGGAACGTCTTGAGTTGCAGCAAGGGTGTGAAGGACCCTTTGGAAGTTCCAGATGTTAGATGTGATTAGACTCAAGACGCCTCAGCGGAAAAGGGCCTCATCTCGCCGGGAGGGGAGAACCTCCTGGATATTCTCGAGTTGCGGCAGGTGCTCTCAACTTACGACGGGGACCTCAGGGACCCGCTCTGCTGGCCTCAGGAAAGGCCAGTCCCCATGCGAGTTGCTCGGGGGCCTCTCCAGATTCCTCTCCCATCGATGCCGGGGCCTAAGACCTTGTGGGGAGTCGGTGCCGGAACCTGAGGATTCCTCTCCAGTGCTGACATGGATCCTGGGGTACTTCTGGAGTCTCCCCAGGGGAGTCAGTCCTCGTCTCGATTGGAGACATGCACGTGCGCTTTCCTCCCGAGCTGTAGCAGCAGTGTAACGCTTCCCTTCGCGTGGATCAAGGATCAGTGGCTTTCCCTCGAGGCTTTCCCACGAGGCTTTCCCACGAGGCTTTCCCACAGGGCTGTCCCACGTGCCACCGTGTTGTGAGTCGATCCTCGGCTTGAAAGTCGAGGCAGTGCAGGGAAAACAGGTTTCCCTGGAATGGAGTGAGACATCTGGGGAACTCTGGGAATGTGGCAGGACCCTGGAGTTCCTCTCGCCTTTCCTGTGGAGAACGCCTCCACTTGAGATGTGACGGGAATGCCGGGAATTTTTTCCCGAACACGCAGGGAAAGGATCCCTCCCCTCGAGCTAGCTGGCGGAAACGGGGCTCCTCTGGATGTGGGCGGGACTCTCGTGCTTCCTCTCGAGTGGAGACGGGTATGTCGGAGAACTTCTTGAGTTGCAGCAAGGGTGTGAAGGACCCTTTGGAAGTTCCAGATGTTAGATGTGATTAGCCTCGAGATGCCTCAGCGGAAATGGGCCTCATCTCGCCTGGAGGGGAGAACCTCCTGGATTTTCTCAAGTTGCGGCAGGTGCTCTCCACTTACGACTGGGACCTCAGGGACCCACTCTGGTGGCCTCAGGAAAGGCCAGTCCCCATGCGAGTTGCTCGGGGGCCTCTCGGATTACTCTCCCTTCGATGCTTGGGCCTAAGACCTTGTGTGGAGTCAGTGTCGGAACCTGAGGATTCCTATCCAGTGCTGACATGGATCTTGGGTACTTCTGGAGTCTCCCCAGGGGAGTCAGTCCTCGTCTCGAGTGGGGCATGCACGTGCTATTCCCTCCCGAGCTGAAGCAGCAGTGTCACTCTTCCCTCAGCGTATATCAAGGGATCTGTGGCTTTCCCTCGAGCTTTCCCACAAGGCTTTCCCACGAGGCCTCCCCACAGGGCTGTCCCACGTGCCACCGTGTTGTGAGTAGATCCTTGGCTTGAAATTCGAATCAGTGCAGGAAAACAGGTTTCCCTGGAATGGACTGAGAAATCAGGGGGACTCTGGGAATGGGGCCTGATCCTGGAGTTTCCCTCATCTTTCCTGTGGAGAGCGCCTCCTCTTGAGATGTGACGTGAACGCCGGGAATTCTTTCACGACCACGCAGGGAAAGGATCACTCCTCTCGATCTAGCAGGCGGAAACGGGCCACTCTGGAATTAGGCGGGACTCTCGTGTTACTCATGAGTGGAGACCGGTATGTCGGGGAACTTCTTGAGTTGCAGCAAGGGTGTTAAGGACCCTTTGGAAGTTCCAGAGGTCGGGTGTGATTAGCCCCGAATACCTCAGCGGAAATGGGACTCAGCTGGCCTGGAGGGAGAACCTCCTGGATTTTCCCGAGTTGCCGCAGGTGCTCTCGACTTTCGACGGGGACCTCAGGGACCCGCTCTGGTGGCCTCAGGAAAGGCCAGTCCCCATGCGAGTTGCTCGGGGGCCTCTCGGGTTTCCTCTCCCTTCGATGCCAGCGCCTAAGATCTTGTGTGCAGACGCTGCCGGAACCTGAGGATTCCTCTCCAGTGCAGACATGGATCTTGGTGTACTTCTGGAGTCTCCCCAGGGGAGTCAGTCTTCGTCTCGAGTGGGGGCATGCACGTGCGCTTTCCTCCCGAGCTGTATCAGCAGTGTCAAGCTTCCCATCGCGTGGATCAATGGATCTGTGGCTTTCCATCGAGGCTTTCCCACAAGGCTTTCCCACGAGGCTTTCCTGCAGGGCTGTCCCACGTGCCACAGTGTTTGAGTCGATCCTCGGCTTGAAAGTCGAGGCAGTGCAGGGAAAACAGGTTTCCCTGGAATGGTCTGAATCTTCTGGGGGACTCTGGGAATGGTGGGCTCGAAACTGGAGTTCCTCTCGCCTTTACTGTGAGAGCGCCTCCTCTTGAGATGCGACGGGAAACGCCGGAATTCTTTCCTGACCACGCAGGGAAAGGATCCCTCCTCTCGATCTACGAGGCGGAAACGGGGCTCCTCTGGATGTGCGGGGAACTCTCGTGCTTCCTCTCGAGTGGAGACAGTATGTCGGGATCTTCTTGAGTTGCAGCAAGGGTGTGAAGGACCCTTTGGAAGTTCCAGAGTTAGGTGTGATTAGCCTCGAGACGCCTCAGCGGAAATGGGCCTCTTCTCGCCTGGAGGGAGAACCTCCTGGATTTTCTCGAGTTGCGGCAGGTGCTCCCGACTTACGACGGCGACCTCAGGGACCTGCTCTGGTGGCCTCAGGAAAGGCCAGTCCACTTTGCGAGTTGCTCAGGGGCCTTTCGGGGCCTCTCGTGTTTCCTCTCCCGTCGATGCTTGGGCCTAAAACCTTGTGTGGAGTCAGTGCGAAACTGAGGTTTCCTCTCCAGTGCTGACATGGATCTTTGGGTACTTCTGGAGTCTCCCCAGGGGAGTGGAGTCAGACCTCGTCTCGAGTATGGGCATGCACGTTCGCTTTCCTCCGAGCTGTAGCAGCAGTGTCATGCTTCCCTTCGCGTGGATCAAGGGATCAGGGGCTTTCCCTGAGGCTTTCCCTCGAGGCTTTCCCACGAGGCTTTCCCACGAGGCTTTCCACAGGCTGTCCCACGTGCACCGTGGTGTGAGTCGATCCTCGGCTTGAAAGTCGCAGGCAGTGCAGGGAAAACAGTTTCCTGGAATGGACTGAGACATCTGGGGGACTCTGGGAATGGTGGCATGACCCTGGAGTTCCTCTCGCTGTTTTCCTCTGGTGGAGAGCGAC
>NW_017201544.1:0-19166 GCF_001704415.2 Capra hircus | reverse complement strand
CAACAACAACAAAAAACAAAAAAAACAAAACAAAAGTAGGACACTGAAAGGAGAACTCTCCAAGTTGGTTGACAGCTATATGCTTCTGGAAATCACTATAAAGGAAAAGATGGAGCCAAAGGGAAAACAACACCTAATTGTGGATATAACTATGGATACAAGTAAAGTTTGATGCTGTAAAGAAACGATATTTCATATGAACCTAGAATGTTTGGTTCATGAATGAAAGTAAATGGAAGTAGTCAAAAGAAGATGACAAATTTAAACATCAGACTTTAGGAATCAGTGAATTAAGATTCACTGGAATGGACGAATTAATTCAGAAGACCATTCAATGCCCACATGAAACAGACAGACATTGAGATAAAGCCTCATGTTCCTCTTAATTATTTCAGAATAGAAAATGTGACTATGAAAGTGAACATGTAAATTTAATATTGAAATAAGAGAAATGTAGGAATATGTTGGCAACAGCAACATAAATTTTAGTCTACATTATCCTGCATGATCAAATTCCTGCTTGATAGATCAGTTGCAAGTAGTAATTATATGAAAGTAATTATATGCATTTATATAAAAGATGGCTGATGAGTTGACCTTGAAAGAGAGATAGCAGATGCATTAGTGATTGTTTACACTGGGAACCATGTTCCCTACACCATGCGGTGTAGGGAAAATATCCTCATGGGCTGACATATCGCTGTATCTAACTGTAAGGTACAAGGCTGATCATCAGTCAAAATCAGTATCTGCAAAGGAGATGAGACATGGTACTGAGAAGTAGAAATAGTCATAGTAACAAAATCCTCCCTGTGGTCGTTTGCTTGATTGCAGCTGCTCTGTGAATGCTGATGTAAAAAGATCAACAGATTTTAAATATCAGCTTGATCTATCACAATTTGCTCTTTCAGTCTAACTGACATTGATGATGAAGAAAAAAATCACTTTGATTTGGGACACTTGTATTAGCAACTATGTGGCTGGAAGAAAGCTTTCATATGGAAGACACACTTAACATTGTGGAGGCTGAAAAATACACTCTCCTCTAGTTTCAGGAAGAATCCAGGAGAGATGATCATTCACAACAATCCTTCCTGTAGCATGCGTCATCTTGTAATCACAAACTAGTGAAGGTACTGGAGAGACAATTTTAGTGCCAACTCTTCTATTCATTCTTATTAAAAGTTGGGATAGCACCACTTAACATTTGAATTATGATAGAACTTCAACTAAAACCAAAGAAGAAAATTATTAGTTACTTTTCAAACCAAGGTAAAATAGAGAAACAAAGCCAGACTCGAAATAGTGATCCTTTTAAAAGATACAAAGATAATAACTCAAATAATACAACCCACTAATAGATTTAAATACTTACCTATTCAAATTTATTTCACTCCTCATGTAACAATATATTGTATATGTACACTAAATACCCTTTAAGTGGCTTCAGGATTTCTCTCTGGTTCCAAGTTGTAGGGAAACTTAAAACTTAAATTTATTACACTTAAAATGTCTTAGTATACAGCCGTTCTCGACTTGAAAAGAATAGAAAAATATTTCAGCAGCATATTATCTCAATTTTAAAGTCAGTTTTAGATACCTATGTTAACACAGTTAAATGGTCACTATATTAAAAAATATATATATAATAATGGAAATTTATGGAATGCCTTATTAAAAACAGAGACAGACAGATGGTCACTAGTGAACAGAGACAGTGTTTTCTCCTGCCAGACGGTCAGGTAGGTGAAGCAATCTTTGAAAAAGTTGTTGCATTTTTAAGGTGATTGGAGTGTTGGAACCCTGGTGGTGTCAGTTTTGCTGAGGAGCCAGCAATCACGCACAGAAAAGTTAAGGCCAATGGGATAATCTTCTAGCTTGTGCTTGCAGAAGCATGGTTGGTAGTTCCAGTTAGTCTTTTTCTATTGCCTGATTTTAGGTCTTAGCATGTGGCAAGAGGGGAAAATTCAATACTGTCCCCTCCTCACTGCGTGACTGAGCCCTAAGGTCCAGCTTCTTTGTCACTTTGGGATTTTTTCAAAGGCTTTCTTTTCCACACACTTTGTCATCACAGATCCAGAGCAAAAAGCAGTTCCCTCCCAGGTTGGCTTTCTAAACCTATGTTTCCTCTTCCAGGCCCTATGCAAACTAATTCACCTGCATTGCAGTTTGGGGGATGCAGGACCACACCACAGATTCTCTGTTTGATTTTCACTCTAGACAAACCAAATGTTCTTAGCTTCTTCACCTTGCTTCTTTTCAGTCAAAAGTAGTTTAAGTTTAGTGAGGTGACTTACCTGAATTCTCAATGTATTCCCTGCTTCTCCATCTCCCACCCCAGGACACAGGCTTGGTTCTCTTTCTCTCATCCTCCTTCTCCCATTTTCCCTCCATTTCTTCTCCAGTTATGTCTACTTTTCATATAGTCTTCTCTTTTGAGCAAGGTCTTCTGCTAATATTCATCTTATGCTCTGGAGGAATGTTGTCTTATAGAAGGATTATTTGTGATGCCTCCATGAGAGAGTTTGCAGTCAACATGCTCTTTAATTTCTGCCAATCGAGTTCTGATTTTTCTTTCTAGGCAAACTGAGGTAATTCCTTTAGACATGCCTGTGAAACAACAAACATTACTTGACATGAATTAATCTGTTTGATGGAAGGTTACATATGTAACTCACACAATTGGCATATCGCTGACTTGAACATGTGAATAAACACACTTATTTTTCCTGAAATTTCTGCTAATGATTAATTGTCATCAGCTTGGAGGAAACATAGTTCTTTTGGCAGATAAGAGATGTTACAGGAATTGGGGGCTCAAAATCAGTTCCTGAAAATATCTAGCTATTTATCAAACTGTCCTGACATTTTCCTAGAGCACAGATTCCTTATTTATGTTCTGGAACCTTAGACTGTTTTAAAAGAGGGTGTCAAAGGTCAGAGACTGGCATGGGCATAATTTAATTCTTGTACAAGAAGATGGCAAGTGCCCAGGAATATAACACTATGTAGATGATAATTTGAAAAAGAGAGACTGAGGGAAAAAAATACAAAAATATTTAAAAAGAACAGGCAGGTATAGTTAGGCTGTACTCATGTAATCTTAATAGGTAAACCTTAATTGGAAGTTCGTGATAATAGAAAAAAGCAAGGAGGTTTCATCAAGTCATCTACATATACTTAATTGTCCTCTGTTACTCGGGCTTACACTGTGTGTGAAAATGAGGTCATTCAGTCGTGTCTGACTCTTTGCGAACCCCATGGACTGCTAGCCTACCATTTCCTTTCTCCTGGGTATACTTCCAGACCCAGTACCAAAACTGGTCTGCACCATTGCAGGCAGATGCTTTATCACCTGGAGCCAGCAGGGAAGCCCTTTGACTGTGAAGGTAACAACAAATGTATGGAAAAGTCTTAAAGAGATCAGAATACTAAGACCACAATACCTGTTTCCAGAGAAGCATGCAGGCAGATCAAGACATGGCAGTTGGAATTGGAAAAGGAATAATGAACTGGTAACAAAATAGGCAACGGAAATACATCAAGGCTATATATTGTCATCCAGCTTAATTTGACTTCTATGCAGAGTACTTTCATGGAAAGTAACTTGCTGAAAGAAATTGAAGCTGGAAACAAAATCACTTTGAGAAGTAAGAATAAACCTTAGGTATAAGATGACAACATACAAATGGACTGAAAAACACTAGGAACTATAAGAGTCTTCTGAAGAACGTTGAAAGGTGGATATTAAAAAAGCTAGATTAAAACTCAATACAAAAAACAACAGACACTAAAAATAAGCTCATGGAATGTTGTCCCACCATTTTGAGATATTTCCATGGGATAGAGTTGAATTAGTGATAGGATTTCACTTTCTTGACCTCTCGGTATGACTATGTGCAATGTGACTGCAGCCATGAAAATAAAAGGCACTTGCCCCTTGCGGTGAAAAGCTAGTGACCAATCTAGAAACCATATTACAAAGCTGAGAGATTATGGATACAATGACATGAATAGTCAAAGCTTGATTTTCAAGGTAACAGTATGGAGGCGTGAGCAGGAACACAAAGGACTGACTGCACAGAATATGGATGCTTTAGCAGCAGGCTAGAGAAGACGTGTGGGAGTTCCGTGGTGAGCATGGGGTTCAAACTTGTAAATCTGGATAGGGAATCATTTCTGACTATCCTCAGAAGGACTGATGCTGCACATGAAGAGCCAATATATCAGCCTCCTGAAGGCAAGGAGCAAAATTCGCTGGGAGGAAACTGATGCCTGGAAAGACTGGGCTGCAGAAGAAGGGAACGAAACAGGGTGAAGATGGCTGCAATGCATCACTGACTCAAAGGTCTTTGGGTTTGAATAAAACTCTTGGGATATTTGTAGGCAGGTGAGCCCAGGGTTCTTGACTGTATAACTGACGAACCTCACAAGAGTCCTGACAAACCTGAGTGACTGAGCAACATCAAAAAATTAGAACTGGCATGCTTGGGAGATGGTTCAGAGTTGTATTTTGAAGTCTGTCACTGGAATTGGAATGGTAAAGTGAGAATCAAGATAATTAAAAGGACACATCTCTTGTCAGTTTCCTTATTTTCTTATATCATATTGTTTACTTCCCACAATATGTGTTTTCAAGGCTTCCAAGGAGAAGGAGAATGCCTGCGGTGTCATATGATATTCTGAGATAGTAACATTATCCCACCTGTCACTCTGGATCTACAATCTTAGGCCTTAGGCAGAAGCAGGCATTGTCTGCTAAACATCTGCTAGAACTGCCCATCTTCTGATGTGTTAACAGGCATGGTATGTGATCTTATAGAACGAGGTGAGAGGTTAAACAATCTTATAGCTTCTCAATTAACCTTCTCTAATCATGGGAGAAGCATCTTTGAGTTGTTTCTCCTAGTTGCCCTTAGGAATGCTTACAAGGGGTTCCATTACTGAACATGGAAGTATGTAGGTGACTGGATCCATTTTGATTTTTCCGCTTGCCTTCTTTGTAAATAGGCCATTCCTCTTCTCTTAATGTCAGCTTTTGACTTCAGATAAAGGTTTAGGATTGTGGAAATGTGTGAATGTGTGTGAAAGTCCCATAAAACTGAGGACATGGAGCAGACAGTTTTCCTCTTTGAATCAGATCTCAAGACTTTTGGCTTTATAGATGCACTATGAGTGTATCTCAAATATTCATAAAATTATTATATGATGACTGCCACACAGAGTTGAAGCCAGAAGTCCTGTATTGCCATCATCTTAGCAGTGTGGTGGGACTTGGACATTTAAGGTATTATGTAAGAAGTATGTGGGCCATGTTATAAACTTCCTTCTATTTTAACTGTCTGTCTGATATTCCTGGGAAAGGGAAAAAACAAGGTCTACTATGTGGGAACAGAATTACAGATTCCATCCTTAGGTTCTTTGATTCCTAAGAGTATTCTTTGTTATTGGTGAGAGTGTAGCCTCCCATAGGAAGGTAGTATCCTATTATAGGAAGTCCTGGTTGAAACTCCAGGGATCTACTTAGCCTTCTCTGGTACTGCCATATTAGCAGGTGGGTGTTTTGTAATTGCCAGACAAAATAGACATCTAAGGTCCCACTCAATTTTTGCTGGGTGATAGAGAGAGTTCCATAGTTTGTAACAAATTGAGGGTGGAGTAGCTTGGTTATTATCGAAATGCTTTCAACCTGTTAATCTCACCCAGTTGTTTTGCACTTTGAAAAATGAAAGCAGACATTTGAATGGGTGTTTCAATTTGTGCCTCTTTATAATTTTGAATTAGCCAATTTTTCAGCCAAAATCTCTAACATAATGGTCCAAAGGAGAACCTAGACATACACTCACAAACACATTCTTAATCTGATGCGTGCACACACACAAGGACAGCCTCAGTCTTATATGTTCAAAACACAATTATGAAAGGAAAATAAAGCCCAAGGACTCAGAGAAGAACACCTATGAACTGCACAGAGTTTTCTCTTATTTGTTCTTAGTCGTAAGGTTGGAAGATATTGTGTAGATGAATGATTTCACTCTAGTGACCTTTTAAATCAGAATGTTTTAAAATATATAACTGTGTTCTGCATTGCATGGGATCTTATAATAATTTGCATGTAAGACTATTCTATATGGATCACAATAAACTGGAGAATTCTGAAAGAGATGGGAATACCAGATCAGCTGACCTGCCTCTTGAGAAATCTGTATGTAGGTCAGGAAGCAACAGTTAGAACTGGACATGGAACAACAGACTGGTTTCAAATAGGAAAAGGAGTATGTCAGGTTGTATACTTTCACCCTGCTTATTTAACTTCTATGCAGAGTACACCATGACAAACGCTGGACTGGGAAGAAACACAAGCGGGAATCAAGATTGCCGGGAGAAATATCAATAACCTCAGATATGCAGATGACACCACTCTTATGGTAGAAAGTGATGAGGAAATAAAAAGCCTCTTGATGAAAGTGAAAGAGGAGAGTGAAACAGTTGGCTTAAAGCTGAACATTCAGAAAAGAAAGATCATGGCATACCGGTCCCATCACTTCATGGGAAATAGATGGGGAAACAGTGGAAACAGTGTCAGACTTTATTTTTCTGGGCTCCAAAATTACTGCAGATGGTGACTGCAGCCATGAAATTAAAAAGACACTTAGTCCTTGAAAGAAAGATTACGATCAACTTAGTCGCATATGCAAAAGCAGAGACATTACTTTGCTGACTAAAGTCTGTCTAGTCCAAGACTCTGGTTTTTCCTTATGGTCATGTATGGATGTGAGGAGTTGGACCTGTGAAGAAAAGCTGAGCACTGGAAGAGTTGATGCTTTTGAACTGTGTGGTGTTTGGAGAAGGACTGCTTGAGTGTCCGTTGGACTGAAAGGAGATCCAACCAGTCCAACCGGAAAGAGATCAACCTTGGGATTTCTTTGGAAGGAATGATACAGAAGCTGAAACTCCAGTACTTTGGCCACCTCATGCAAAGAGTTGACTCATTGGAAAAGACTTTGATGCTGGGAGGGATTGGGGCAGGGGGAGAAGGGGACGACAGAGGATGAGATAGCTGGATGGCATCACGAACTCAATGGACATGAGTCTGAGTGTACTCCAGAAGTTGGTGATGGACAGGGAGGCCTGGCATGCTGCGATTCATGGGGTCTCAAAGAGTCGGACACGACTGAGTGACTGAACTGAACTGATACCGTACTAATATTTGTTCATTTCCTCTTTCTTTCTGTGAAATTAGATTTTTTTTTCAGCTTTTTGAAGAAGACATTAGCTTCTTCCCAGATCTGCATAGCTTTCTTTTTGTGTACTTTCAAGTATATTGCGCTCTTCTTCTGCTCTGTCTGATAACTTTCTACATTGTGTTTTCTTTTGGATCACCTCAGAATATGTTCTCATTTCCCTGTGAGTTATTCTTTGCCTCATTGAGCCCTACAGAAAGTGCTGTTTCATTTTTCCACACATTTTCGTTCAATTCAGTTGCTCAGTCTTGTCTGACTCTTTGGGACCCCATGAACTGCTGCACGCCGAGGCCTCCCTGTCCATCACCAACTCCCTGGAGATCACTCAAACTCACGTCCATAGATCAGGTGATGCCATCCAGACAGCTCATCCTCTGTTGTCCCGTTTTCCTCCTGCCCCCAATCCCTCCCAGCATCAGAGTCTTTCCCAATGAGTCAACTCTTCACATGAGGTGGCCATGTACTGGAGTGTCAACTTTTGCATCACTCCTTCCAAAGAACACCCAGGACTGATCTCCTTAGAGTGGACTGGTTGGATTTCCTTGCAGTGTATGGGACTCTCAAAGAGTCTTCTCCAATACCACAGGTTCCAAAAGCATCATTTATTCAGCAGCTCAGCTTTCTTCACAGTCAAAATCCCACATCCACACATGATAAGACCATAGCCTTGACCAAACTGTGCTTTGTTGGCAAAGTAATGTCTCTGCTTTTGAATATGCTATCTAGGTTGGTGATAACATTTCTTCCAAGGGGTAAGTGTGTTTTAATTTCATGACTGCAATCACCATCTGCAGTGATTTTGGAGAAACCCCCCTGCCTCCAACAACAACAACAACAAAATAAAATCTGACAAAGTTTCCACTGCTTTTCTTCTATTTCCCATGAATGAAGTAATGGGAAAAGATGCCATGATCTAAGTTTTCTGAATGTTGCCCTTTAAGCCAACTTTTCAGGTATGACCTAAATCCAATCCTTTATGATTATACCAGTGGAAGTAAGAAATGGATTTAAGGGACCAGAATCTGATAAATAGAGTGAATGAATGTACTATGGATGGGAGGTTTGTGACACTGTACATGAGACAGGGATCAAGACCATCCACATGGAAAAAAAATGCAAAACAGAAAAATAGTTGACTAGGGAGGCCTTAGAAATAGCTGTAAAAGAAGAGAAGTGGAAAGGAAAGGAGAAAAGAGATGATATAAGTATCTGAATGCAGTGTTCCAAAGATTAGCAAGAAGAAATCAGAAAGACTTCCTCAGAGATCAAAGCAAAGAAACATATGGAAGAAAAGAATGGGAAAGAACAGAGATCCTCTCAATAAAATTAGAGTTACTGAGGGAACACACTATGCACAGATGGACTCAATAAATGACAGAAATGTTAGACCTAAGAGACACAGGAGACATTAAGAAGAGGTGGCAATAATACACAGTAGAACTGTACAGAAAAGATCTTCACCACCCAGATATTCACAATGGAGTGATCGCTTACCTAGAGCCAGACATCCTGGAATGTGAAGTCAAGTGGGCCTTAGAAAGCATCACTTTGAACAAAGCTAGTGGAGTTTATGGAATTCTAGTTGAGCTATTTCAAATCCTGAAAGATGGTGCTGTGAAAGTGCTGCACTCAATATGCCAGCAAATTGGAAAACATAGCAGTGGCCCTGGGACTGGAAAAGGTCAGTTTTCATTCCAATCCCAAAGAAACACAATGCCAAAGAATGATCAAACTACCACACAGTTACACACATCTCACATTCTAGTAAAGTAATGCTCAAAGTTCTTCAAGCCAGGCTTCAGCAATACATGAACCATGAGCTTCCAGATGTTCAAACTGTTTTAGAAAAGGCAGACGAACCAGAGATCCAAATGCCAACAATCTTGAATCATTGAAAAGCAAGAAGGTTCCAGGAAAAACAAACAAACAAACAACAACACCTATTTCTGCATTATTGACTATGTCAAAACCTTTAAATATGTGGATCACTATAAACTGTGGAAGACTCTGAAAGAGATAGAAATACCAGACCACCTGACCTGCCTCTGGAGAAACCTATATGCAGGTCAGGAAGCAACAGTTAGAGCTGGACATGGAAAAACAGGCTCTTTCCAAATAGAAAGATGAGGACCTCAAGGCTGTATATTGTCACCCTGCTTATGTGACTTGTATGCAGAGTACATTATGAGAAACTCTGGTCTGGAAAAAGCACAAGCTGGAGTCCATATTGCCAGGAGAAATATCAATCACTTCAGATATGCAGATGACACCACCGTTACGGCAGAAAATGAAGAGGAACTGTAAGCCTCTTGATGAAAGTGAAAGAAGAAAGTGAAAAACTGGGCTTAAAGCTTAATCTTCTGCAACAAAGATCATGACATCTGGTCCCTTCACTTCATAGGAAATAGATGGGGAAATAGTCAAACCAGTGTCAGGCTTTAATTTTTGGGCTCCAAATCACTGCAGATGGTGACTGCAGCCATGAAATTAAAAGATGTTTACTCCATGGAGGGTAAGCTATGCCCAACTTAGATAGCATATTAAAAAGCAGAGACATTATTTTGCAAACAAAAGTCCATATAGTCAAGGCTTTAGTTTTTCCAGTGGTCATGTATAGATGTGAGAGTTGGACTGTGAGAAAAGCTGAGCACCAAAGAATTGATTCTTTTGAACTGTGGTGTTGGAGAAGACTCTTGAGCATCTCTTGGACTGAAAGCAGATCCCACCAGTCCATCCTTAAGGAGATCAGTCCTGGGTGTTCTTTGGAAGAAATGATGCTAAAGCTGAAACTCCAGTACTTTGGCCACCTCATGCAAGTGCTGTCATAAAAATCTCTGATGATGGAGGGATTTGGATCAGGAGGAGAAGGGAATGACAGAGATGAGAAGGCTGGATGGCATCATCGTCTCGATGAACATATGTTTGGGTGAACTCCAGGAGTTGGTGATGGACAGGGAGGTCTGGGGTGGTGCGATTCATAGGACCGCAAAGGTTGGACACGACTCTGTGACTGAAGTGAAGTGAGTAAGTGAACTGTTTTTTTGCTGAGCATGTCATTGGTAATATATAAAAGAACAAGTTGTACACTAATACACTTTACTATATACTTTATATATATATGTATATATATAAATATATACACACACTTGTAATACATATATACAAATGCTTGTACTATATATATATATATATATATATATATACACACACATAATTGTACCATATATATATACTTGTATGTGTGTGTATATATATATATTTATCTATATATATTGTACTATGTAATAGTATAGATATATATACTTGTACTATATATACATATATATATATATATATATATATATACACACACACATATATATATATAAACCCGTTCAAGTGACATATCATATGTTAAGTCACTACACTCCTGTCTGACACACTGTATCACACAGACTGTCACCATCGTGTATTCTCAATCCATGGGATTCTCAAGGTGAAAAAATTGGAATGGGTTGCCATCCTTATTTCCAGGAGATCTTCTCAACCCATGAATCGAACCTACATATCTATGATCTCTGCATTAGAAGCCAGGTTCCTTAGTACTAGTACTACCTGGGCAACCATTAGTTTGTATATAGCTATATACATGCATATGTATATGTCAAAAGTTTAGGTATATAATTTTGCTGTCTAGAGTGCAGTATATTTTTGCAGGATGTATATAACTGAAGGTATGTACTTTTGTAGGATCTGATGATTTGCTCAAAGTGCTTTCACTTACATTCACCTCAGAGAATTATATAATTTCCCTTGTGACTTACCCTTTGAAATATTGGTTCTTTAGGAATGTCTTGTTTAATTTTTTCACACATTGACATATTGCAAACACATATCCCATTTTTAAATTTGAGCTTCACATCTTGGTTTTCAGAGAACATACTTGGTATGATTTAAAATACTAAGACTTGTGTTATGCCTTAATGTAAAGCATATTTTTGAGAACATTCCAGATAAAATTTCAGTAGAATTGAAATATGTGTGTGTATACATGTGAGTAGAGATAAATATATATACACTATATGTATATATGCCTATTTGAACATATCAGTTAGGTACACAATTGTAAATAGACATATATACATATATTTTACCCTTCCTTGATCTTGAAGTGTTTCGGGTCATTTTCTTCAGATTTATAGTTTGCCATCAGTCTCCTGTCTCTTTGGGATTTGTACTAAACCTGTATTAGGCATTTTCACATTACTTTAGGTCCTCTGACTCTGATGCTGGGAGGGATTGGGGCAGGAGGAAAAGGGATGACAGAAGATGAGATGGCTGAATGACATCACTGACACAATGGATGTGAGTTAGAGTGAATTCCTGGAGTTGGTGATGGACAGGGAGGCCTGGCGTGCTGCGAATCATGGGGTTGCAAAGAGTCAGACACGACTGAGTGACTGAACTGAACTGAACAGATGTCCTGTTGAGATAGAAGCCCACAGTCAACTTCTTTGAGAGTGTAAGAATCTTTCTTGAGATAGTTAAGTTTTTCTGAGTTGTAGAGAATAGAGCACACTGTGAAGCAAGAAATTTGCCAGCCTTATCATTAAACATAGGATGCTGCAGTCATCAAGTCATAAGCCATTGCATCCACCCATAAATGTGAAACCTGGGGGAACTCTTGATGAAATCAAGTTGCCACTATCAAGTCCTTAGTTACTGCATCTGCCACCTGAAGAACTGACTTGAGACAGAAGACTAGATAGTAGCCCTAGTTAAGGTGCTTATCAAAGGAATTATTTCAAGGAGCCCAGATTCTTGCATCTTCCAATAGGTAGAAAATATCTGAATCCATTCACTTTTAGTGAGCAGTTTTTCTTTCGTTAACCATAATATTCGGACATTCTCCATACCTGATCGTTGTACCAAAACTTCTGTAAAACCTGGATTTCCTATCCTTCTTCAGAGCAGTCTTTTTGCAATACTTGAGAAGTTGCTCCTCATGATTAAGTTCTTATTAGAATGAAAGGCCTGATGAAGAAAACACAATTCTCCACTTTTGGACTATGCATTTTTCCCAGTCAGTAGCACACACTCTAGAACTGCAATATAAGGGATTCTTGTGCACCACCTCAGTGTTAACCTATTTTTACTAATTCCTACTTAGCACAGTACTGAAAGTCAAAGGTCAGCTATTATTAAAACTTGAGGGGATTCATGGTTTCATAAATTGGTGACATCAGTTTATGAAAACATACAACCATATATGTTTTCTTTACTTTTACAAAGACGTTCTTTACTTTTAGAAACAATGACAAATTAATGAAGTGAAGGGACACCAGTGTAGAGTCTGAATTTATTCTGGCTAAAATAGCTCTGCAGTTAAGTTTGCCTTTTTTTTTTTTTTTTTTGCTTTTGCTTTGTCTATATGTTCTAAAGCCATCCTGGGTACACATTTTACTTGACACGCACAGCGACGCTTTACTTATCACTAGCACCAATTAGCCAAGGACTGGTTTTCTTTCTTTACAATGTTGTGCTAGTGTCTGCTGCCCAGAAAAATAAATCAGTTATTAGTAAAATATAGCTGAGCCTCCCCTTGAAGCAGTCCTGCCATCTCCCTCTTGAGCCTCCTCTCCTACTCCAAAACCAACTCCATTAGAGCACTCCACAGCAGTAGCTCTCTACTACATGCTTGGTATGTTGCATATGTCCTTCCTGCACTGTGTCCACAAGTCTGTTTTCTATGAGTCCATCCCTTCCTACACTCGAAATGGGTTATTTAGCACCTGTTTTCTGGATTCCACTTGAATGCATTAATATGCACACATAAATATTTATTTCTCTATTTTGTTGCCACAAACCTCAATCACTGTGTGGAATCTAATTCTGTGACCAGGGATCAAACCTGGGACTCCTGCATAGGGATCATGGTGTTTTAGCCACTGGACTAACAGGGCATTTTTTTTTTTTTTCTACTGATGGTCATTTGGAATGGTAAGAAGGTGATATGTTGTTGTAGTTTTGATCACAAACACTTGTTGAAGTTATATAAAATTTTTTCACCAAGTACTGAGGTGATCCTATGGTTTTAATCCTTCACTATACATTGATGTGCAGCTACTGAAGAATGTTTCCATATCTGGAATAAACCCCACACTTAATAATGGTGTTCAATCCTTTTAAGGTATTGGTGGATTTTTTTTTGCTCGTATTTTGCTAAGGATGTTTGCCTCTGTTCATCTATGTGATATTGGTCTGTAACTTTCTTTTTCTGTGTTATCTCGTGTTGGTATCGGTGTGATGGTGACCTTGTAGAATAAGTTTTGGGTTTTCCTTCCACTCTAGAATTTTGGAAGTGTTTCAGAAGTGCATGTGCTAGCAGTTCTCTGACTGGCTCATAATATTTCCATGTGAAGCCATCTGGCTTTAAGTTTGTCAACTAGATTTTTTCATCACAATTTCAATATTAGTGCTTATAATTGCTCTGTTCATATTTTCTGTTTCTTCTTAGTTGAATTTCTGAGCATTTGTCTATGGATCAGATTCTAAATTTTATTGACTTATAGTTGTTTGCTGTTGGCTCTTATGATTCTTCGTTATTTCTGTGGTATCAGTTATAATCTCATCTTTCATCATGTCACACTTAATTGATTTGATTGCCCTTTTTTTCTTGATAAGTCTGGACCTTGATTTATCTATTTTGTTTCTCCTCTCTACAAGACCCCTTTTAGTGATACTGATTTTGGCTTTTTTTTTTTTTTTATCATTTCCTTTCTTTAATTTCTGCTCTGATTTTTATAATTTCTTCCTCTTCTATTTATTTTGGGGAATTTTGTCTGCTTTTTCTTCCTTCCTTAAATGCTTTAGATTAAAGTTTGTGTTGATTACTTGAGATGTGCAGTATTTATCAACTTCACTCTTCTACTGCTTTAGTATGCTCCATAACTTTATAATCATGTTTTTAATATCATTGTTTGTTTTATTGTACTGTATTCCATCATCTAAGATTTATCATTATCTCTCAGATTTCATGAATGATCTCATGGCCATGTAGAGTTATATTTATTAGTCTACATGGACTCATGTTTTTCAAGTCCTCTCCCACAAAATGTGGCATATAAATCATAGCATTGTGGTTATATATATATGATTGATGCAATTACCACTATCTTAAGTTTACCAAGGCTTGATTTGAGATCCACTTTGTGATATATCCTGAAGATATTTTATTTCACTTTAGAAAAAATGTATATTCTGCTGTGTTTCAGTGAAATGTCCTATAAGTATCAATTAAGTTTGTCAGGTCTCTTGTGCCTTTGAACACTTGTGTTTCATTTTAAACTACATTTCTAAATTGGAGGATAATTTCTTTCCAATGTTGTGTTGGCTTCTGCAGTACAACAGGGTGTATTAGCATATAGGAGACCAAAGTCCTTTTCTGTATTGTTCATTGTTTGTTGTTACTTTTTCATTTTTCTAGACCTTTCAGAAATGGTTCTCGTCTTTTCTGCATTCCATTTCTAGAATGTTTTATCACCTTTACTACCACAACATCCAAGCCACTTTCAGGGGCCTGCCCATTTTTCTTTCATTATGTTTTGAGTTTTTACCACACTCTTTAGCCCACAACATATTTCTCTGTCTTCACATTTCCCTACTTACCATGTTAATGGTTATTTCTTCACAAACTGCTTCATTATATTTATTATGCCTCGTCTTCACTCCAAGTTGATAAAGCTGATTGAGTGGCTAGTGTTGGTTTTGGAGTTGGAGAGACTGACAACAATGTTCTTGATTCTGCAGCTGAGTCTTCCCTCTCTAATGGTGGGACCATATCTGTTCATGTCATTTGTAGGTGTCTATGGGATTAGTCTGACATTAGGCAGTCTATCTGCTGATGAGTGGCTGTGTTTTTCTGTCTTGCTTGTTGTGTGTGTGGCTTATCAGCCGTGGGTTGTGTAGGCAGTTGGGTGCAGTGCATCAGAGATTGGGAAAGAGGCCTTCATGGAGACTGTCACCAGTTGATATTCACAGTAGATGGGAATTCCCAGGTGTCCCATGATCCTGGTCTAAGTGTGAAAGGTGTAGTGGAATGAAAATACGCCCAGATTCTTGGCCTCTGGAGGAGAGAAATTCAATCTGGGACAAGAGACAAGGCTGGATCTCTCAGAGCTTTGTATAATAAAGTTTTATTAAAAAAAAGAGATAGAGAAAACTTCTGACATAGGCATCAGAAGGGGGCAGAAAGAATACCCCCCTGCTAGTCTTCAGCTGGATGTTATATACTCACTAGCAGTCTGTTAATGAAAGAAAGGAATGTTTTAAAACTCAGAGTGGTACCAGGCCCCTCACCCATAAGATATATTTGGGATAATCTTGGCATCAGACAATTCATCCCGGGCCATACAATTATTAACTTGAATCTTGTAGAAGGACATATTACCATACAAATTTTTTCTTTACATAGATTAGGGAAAAATATCTGAATATAACATACTGGTTTGTCAAGTAGGTTCTGAAGCATTAGGTGGCACTGACTTGATGAGAGTTTGGGGTAAAAGCATAGTAGAATAGCATAGTTTAAGACAAACATTTCCATAAGAAAAATGCATTGGTTATCTCAAGGTTTGAGAATAGTTAACTTCAGATGAAACCAAGTGTCATTATGCAACACAATATTTTAAGAGAAACCACCTTTTAAATTTGTATAGAGAAGGGAAAAAAGCACAAATATTGCTAGTTTGTTTCCTCCTGCCACTTAAGAGAGTAAAATGTCTGACACTTGCTGGCTATTTCCTTCATTTGGAGACCCCTGGCCTTCCTGCCTGCTACCCTCTCAGGTGCTGACACCCGAAAAGATCAGGCCAACTTATGCCCAGAAAACTACAATACCATAGTAAATATTGAGGAGATTAAAAAAGTAACATAGATACATGACAAATAAATAAATAGAAGGCACCACAAGCAATAAACATTACAGAGAAGACAAGAGATTCATAAGGGAACCAATCAAGTAAATCTCAATCAAGTAAAAAAAAACACCAGAGCAGAGTGCAACTGAAGAATAAAGAAACAAATCTGACAAGATCAGAACAGCCCCTACAGAATAACAAGAAACCACAGTAATATAGAAACATACCTGTGTTAAAAAATGAAGTGCATGATGCAACACACCAACACAGAAAGTGAAATGCATAGGAAAGCAAAATAAAAGTAGAAATAATAATACAAAAAAAAAACATGGTTGAAATAATCTTCAAATCAAATCAATGTGTAGTAACAAAGAAGCCTACAACTGAGAAAAATGACACACAAAAAAACACAACAGTTGAACGCATCAAAAGAATAACACATATTTCCTAGTGCTGCATCTGAACGTGTCCTAGTCCTCAACATGGCCAGAGTGCTGAAGTCCAACTCCAGCAGCCAGGGATTCATCCTGAAGAGGTGAAAGGTGTTGGCGAATGACATAGCCCCTCAGTTATTTATGGCTGCCTGTTTATCCAAGTTTAAGATTATCTTTTATACTTTTACAGAACGATTAGGACAGAGGTTTGCCATTTTCAGTTTCCCCCTCTCCAGATTTATAATCTCCATAAATCATTCAGTGCAATCACTCAGTCGTGTCTGACTCTGCTACCATGAATCTCAGCATTCCAGGCCTCCCTGTCCATCACCAACTCCCGGAGTGCATTCAGATTCACATCATCCAGCCAGTGATGACATCCAGCCATTTCATCTCTGTCTTCCCCTCCTCCTCCTGCCCCCAATCCCTCCCAGCATCGGTCTTTTCCAATGAGTCAACTCTTCGCATGAGGTGGCCAAAGTACTGGAGTTTGAGCTTCAGCATCATTCTTTCCAAAGAAATCTCAGGGCTGATCTCTTTCAGAATGGACTGGTTGGATTTCCTTGCAGTCCAAGGGACCTCAGAGTCTTCTCCAACACCACAGTTCAAAAGCATAATTCTTTGGTGCTCACCTTCTTTACAGTCCAACTCTCACATCCATACATGACCACTGAAAAAACCATAGCCTTGACTAGATGGACCTTAGTCGGCAAAGTAATGTCTCTGCTTTTGAATATGCTATCTAGGTTGGTCATAACTTTTCTTCCAAGGAGTAAGTGCCTTCTAATTTCATGGCTGCAGTCACCATCTGCAGTGATTTTGGAGCCCCCAAAAATAAAATCTGACACTGTCTCCACTGTTTCCTCATCTATTTCCCATGAAGTGATGGACGGATGCCATGATCTTCATTTTCTGAATATTGAGCTTTAAGCCAACTTTTCACTCTCCTCTTTCACTTTCATCGAGAGACTTTTTATTTCCTCTTCACTTTCTGCCGTAAGTGGTGTCATCTGCATATCTGAGGTTATTGATATTTCTCCCAGCAGTCTTGATTCTAGCTTGTGTTTCTTCCAGTCCAGGGTTTCTCATGATGTACTATGCATAGAAGTTAAATAAGCAGGGTGACAAAATACAGCTTGATGTACTCCTTTTCCTATTTGGAACCAGTCTGTTGTTCCATGTCCAGTTCTAACTGTTGCTTCCTGACCTGCATACAGATTTCTCAAGAGACAGGTCAGGTGTTCTACTATTCCCATCTCTTTCAGAATTTTCCACAGTTTATTGTGATCCACACAGTCAAGGCTTTGCATAGTCAATAAATCAGAGAGAGATATTTTTCTGAAACAGTCTTGCTTTTCCCATGATCCAGTGGATGTTGGCAATTTGATCTCTGGTTCCTGCCTTTTCTAAAACTAGAATGAACATCAAAAATTCACTGTTCACATATTGCAGAAGCCTGGCTTGGAGAATTTTGAGCATTACTTTACTAGCATGTGAGTTGAGTGCAACTGTGCTAGTTTGAGCATTCTTTGGCATTGCTTTTCTTTGGAATTGGAATGAAAACTGATCTTTTCCAGTCCTGTGGCCACTGCTGAGATTTCCAAATTTGCTGACATATTGAGTGCGGCATCTTACAGCATCATCTTTCAGGATTGAAACAGCTCAACTGGAATGCCATCACCTCCACTAGCTTTGTTCGTAGTGATGCTTTCTAAGGCCCACTTGACTTCACATTACAGGATGTCTGGCTCTAGATGAGTAATCACACCATCGTGATTATCTGGTCGTGAAGATCCTTTTTTGTACAGTTCTTCTGCGTATTCTTGCCACCACTTCTTAATATCTTCTGCTTCTGTTAGATCCATACAATTTCTGTCCTTTATTGAATCTTTGCATGAAATGTTTCCTTGGTATCTCTGATTTTCTTGAAGAGATCTCTAGTCTTTCCATTCTGTTCTTCCTCTATTTTTTTTTTTTTTTTCACTGATTGCTGAAGAAGCTTTCTTATCTCTTCTTGCTATTCTTTGGAACTCTGCATTCAGATGCTTATATCTTTCCTTTTCTCCTTTGCTTTTTGCCTCTCTTCTTTCCACCGCTATTTGTAAGGCCTCCCCAGACAGCCATTTTGCTTTTTTTTGCATTTCTTTCTCATGGGGTCTTGATCTTGTCTCCTCTACAGTGTCACGATCCTCATTCCATAGTTCATCAGGCACTCTATCTATCAGATCTAGCCCTTAAATCTATTTCTCACTTCCACTGTATAATCATAAGGGATTTGATTAGGTCATACCTGAATGGTCTAGCGGTTTTCCCTACTTTTTCAGTTTAAGTCTGAATTTGGTAATAAGGAGTTCATGATCTGAGCCACAGTCAGCTCCTGGTCTTGTTTTTGTTGACTGCATAGAGCTTCTCCATCTTTGGCTCTAGAGAATATAATCAATCTGATTTTGCTGTTGACCGTCTGGTGATGTCCATGTGCAGAAGCTTCTCTTGTGTTTTTGGAAGAGGGTGTTTGCTATGACCAGTGCATTTTCTTGCCCAAACTCTGTTAGTCTTTGTCCTGCTTCATTCTGCATTCCAGGCTATGTGGT
>NW_017201543.1:0-6657 GCF_001704415.2 Capra hircus | reverse complement strand
CCTCTCGCCTTTCCTGTGGAGCCCCTCCTCTTGAGATGCGACGGGAATGCGGGAATTCTTTCACGACCACGCATGGAAAGGATCCCTCCTCTCGAGCTAGGAGGCGGAAACGGGGCTCCTCTGGATGTGGGCGGGACTCTCGTGCTTCCTCTCGAGTGGAGACGGGTATGTCGGGATCTTCTTGAGTTGCAGAAAGGGTGTGAAGGACCCTTTGGAAGTTCCAGAGGTTAGGTGTGATTAGCCTCAAGACGCCTCACCGGAAATGGGCCTCATCTCGCCTGGAGGGGAGAACCTCTCCTGGATTTTCTCGAGTTTGCGGCAGGTGCTCTCGACTTACGACGGGACCTCAGGGACCCGCTCTGGTGGCCTCAGGAAAGGCCAGTCCCATGCGAGTTGCTCGGGGCCTGTCGGATTCCTCTCCCGTCGATGCCGGGGCCTAAGATCTTGTGTGGAGCTGGTGCCGGAAGCTGAGATTCCTCTCCAGTGCTGACATGGATCTGGGGGTACTTCTGGAGTCTCCCCAGGGGAGTCAGTCCTCGTCTCGAGTGGGGGCATGCACGTGCGCATTCCTTCCGAGCTGTAGCTGCAGTGTCGCGCTTCCTTTTGCGTGGATCAAGGGATCAGCGGCTTACCCTCGAGGCTTTCTCACGAGGCTTTCCCACGAGGCTTTCCCACAGGGCTGTCCCAAATGCCACCGTGGTGAGAGTCGATCCTCGGCTTGAAAGTCGACGCAGTGCTGGGAAAACAGGTTTCCCTGGAATGGACTGAGACATCTGGGGGCCTCTGGGAATGGTGGCACGACCCTGGAGTTCCTCTCCCTTTATTGTGGAGAGCGCCTCCTCTTGAGAAGCGACTTAAACGCTGGGAATTCTTTCCGGACCACGCAGGGAAAGGATCCCTCCTCTCGAGCTAGGAGGCGGAAACAGGGCTCCTCTGGATGTGGGCGGGACTCTCGTGCTTCCTCTCGAGTGAGACGGGTATGTCGGGGAACTTCTTGAGTTGCAGCCAGGGTGTGAAGGACCCTTTGGAAGTTCCAGAGGTTAGGTGTGAATAGCCTCGAGATGTCTCAGCGGAAATGGGCCTCATCTCCCTGAGGGAGATCCTCCTGGATTTTTCGCGAGTTGCGGCTGGTACTCTCGACTTACGATGGGGACCTCAGGGAACGGCTCTGGTGGCCTCAGGAAAGGCCAGTTCCCATGCAAGTTGCTCGGGGGCCTCTCGGGATTCCTCTCCCGTCGATGCCGGGGCCTAAGACCTTGTGTGGAGTCGGTGCCAGAACCTGAGGATTCCTCTCCATTGCTGACATGGATCTTTGGGGTACTTCTGGAGTCTCCCCAGGGGAGTCAGTCCTCGTCTCGAGTGGTGGCATGCACTTGTGCTTTCCTACCGAGCTGTAGCAGCAGTGGCATCTTCCCTTCGCGTGGATCAAGGGATCTGTGGCTTTCCCTCGAGGCTTTCCCATGAGGCTTTCACACGAGGCTTTCCACAGGGCTGTCCCACGTGCCACCGTGGTGTGAGGCGAACCTCGGCTTGAAAATGGAGGCAGTGCAGGGAAAACAGGTTTCCCTGGAATGGACTGAGACTTCTGGGGGGACTCTGGGAATGGTGGCACGACCCTGGAGTTCCTCTCGCCTTTCCTGTGGAGAGCTCCTCCTCTTGAGATGCGACGGGAAGGCTCGGAATTCTTTCCCGACCACGCAGGGAAAGGATTGCTCCTCTCGAGCCAAGAGGCGGAAACGGGGTCTCCTGTGGATGTGGCGGACTCTCGTGCTTCCTCTCGAGTGGAGACGGGTATGTCGGGGAACTCTTGAGTTGCAGCAAGGGTGTGAAGGACCCGTTGGAATTTCCAGAGGTTAACGTGTGATTAGCCTCGAGACGCCTCAGCGGAAATGGGACTCATCCCGCCTGGAGTAGAGAACCTCCTGGATATGCTCGAGTTGCGGCAGGTGCTCTCAACCTACGACGGGGACCTCAGGGACCCGCTCTGGTGGCCTCAGGAAAGGCCAGTCCCCATGCGAGTTGCTCGGGGCCTCTCGGGATTCCTCTCCCGTCGATGCCGGGGCCTAAGACCTTGTGTGGAGTCAGTGCTGGAACCTGAGGATTCCTCTCCAGTGCTGACATGGATCTTGGGGTACTTCTGAACTCACCCAGGGGAGTCAGTCCTCGTCTCGAGTGGGGGCATGCACATGCGCTTTCCTTCTGAGCTGTAGCAGCAGTGTCGCGCTTCCCTTCGCGTGGATCAAGGGATCTGTGCTTTCCCTCGAGGCTTTCCCAAGAGGCTTTCCCACAGTGCTGTCCCACGTGCCACCGTGGCGTGAGTCGATCCTCGGCTTGAAAGTCGAAGCAGTGCAGGGAAAACAGGTTTCCCTGGAATGGACTGAGACATCTGGGGACTCTGGGAATGGTGGCACGACCCTGGAGTTCTTCTCGCCTTTCCGGTGGAGATCGCCTCCTCTTGAGATGCGGCTGGAACTCCGGGAATTCTTTCCGAGCACGCAGGGAAAGGATCCCTCCTCTCGAACTAGGAGGCGGAATCGGAGCTCCTCTGTATGTGGGCGGAACTCTCGTGCTTCCTCTCGAGTGGAAACGGGTATGTCGGGGAACTTCTTGAGTAGCAGCAAGGGTTGAAGGACCCTTTGGAAGTTCCAGAGGTTAGGTTTGATTAGCCTCAAACGCCTCAGGGGAAATGGGCCTCATCTCGCCTGGAGGGGAGAACCTCCTGGATGTTCTCTAGTTGCGGCAGGTGCTCTCGACTTACGACGGGGACCTCAGGGACCCGCTCTGGTGGCCTCAGGAAGGCCAGTCCCCATGCGAGTTCCTCGGGGGCCTCACGGGATTCCTCTCCCATCGATGCCGGGGCCTGAGACCTTGCGTGGAGTCGGTGTCAGAACCTGAGGATTCCTCTCCATTGCTGACATGGATCTTGGGGTACTTCTGGAGTCTCCTCAATGGAGTAGGTCCTCGTCTCGAGTGGGGGCATGCACGTGCGCTTTCTTCCCGAGCTGTAGCAGCAGTGTCAGGCTTCCCTTCGCGTGGATCAAGGGATCTGTGGCTTTCCCTCGAGCTTTCGAGGCTTTCCCACGAGGCTTTCCCACAGGGCTGTCCCACGTGCCACCGGGGTGGGAGTCGATCCTCGGCTTGAAAGTGGAGGCAGTGCAGGGAAAACAGGTTTCCCTGGAATGGACTGAGACATCTGGGGGACTCTGGGAATGGTGGCACGACCCTGGAGTTCCTCTCGCCTTTCCTGTGGAGAGCGCCTCCTCTTGACTTGCGACAGGAACGCTGGGAATTCTTTCCCGACCACGCAGGAAAAGGATCCCTCCTCTCGAGCTAGGAGGCGGAAACGGGTCTACTCTGGATGTGGGGGGACTCTCGTGCTTCCTCTCGAGTGGAGACGGGTAAGTCGGGAACTTCTTGAGTTGCAGCAAGCGTGTGAAGGACCCTTTGGAAGTTCCAGAGGTTAGGTGTAATTAGCCTCGAATCGGCTCAGCGGAAATGGGCCTCATCTCGCCTAGAGGGGAGAACATCCTGGATTTTCTCGAGTAGCGGCAGGTGCTCTCGACTGACGGTGACCTCAGCGACCCGCTCTGGTGGCCTCAGGAAAGTTAAGTCCCCATGCGAGTTGCTCGGGGGCCTCTCGGGATTCCTCTCCCGTCGATGCTGGGGCCTAAGACCTTGTGTGGAGTCGGTGCCCGAACCTGAGGATTCCGCTCCAGTGCTGACATGAATCTTGGAGTACTTCTGGAGTCTCTCCAGGGGTGTCAGTCCTCCTCTCGAGTGGGGGCATGCACGTAAGCTTTCCTCCCAGCTTTAGCAGCTGTGTCACGCTTCCCTTCGCGGGATCAAGGGATTATGGCTTTCCTCGAGCTTTCGAGGCTTTCCACGAGGCTTTCCCACGAGGCTTTCCCACAGAGCTGTCCCACGTGCCACCTTGGTGTGAGTCGATCCTCGGCTTGAAAGTCGAGGAAGTGCAGGAAAACAGGTTTCCCTGGAATGGACTGAGACATCTGGGGCACTCTGGGAATTGTGGCACGACCCTGGAGGTCCTCTCGCATTTCTGTGCAGAGCCCTTCTCTTGAGATGCGACGGGAACGCGGGAATTCTTTCCCGACCACGCAGGGAAAGGATCCCTCCTCTCGAGTTAGGAGGCGGGAACGAGGCTCCTCTGGAGGTGGGCGGAACTCTCGTGCTTCCTCTCGAGTGGAGACCGGTATGTTGGGGAACTGCTTGAGTTGCAGCAAGGGTGTGAATGACCCTTTGGAAGTTCCAGAGATTAGGTGAGATTAGCCTCGAGACGCCTTTGCCGAAATGGGCCTCATCTCGCCTGGAGGGGAGAACCTCCTGGATTTTCTCGAGTTGCGGCAGGTGCTCTCGACTTACGACTGGGACCTCAGGGACCCGCTCTGGTGGCCTCAGGAAAGGCCAGTCCCCATGCGAGTTGCTCGGGGGGCCTCTAGGATTCCTCTCCCGTCGATGCCGGGGCCTAAATCTTGTGTGGATTCGGTGCCGTAACCTGAGCGTTCCTCTCCTGTGCTGACATGGATCTTGGGTACTTCTGGAATCTTCCCAGAGGAGTCAGTCCTCGTCTGGAGTGGGGGCATGCACAAGCGCTTTTTCGCGAGCTGTAGCAGCAGTGTCACATTCCCTTCGCGTGGATCAAGAGATCTGTGGCTTTCCCTCGAGGCTTTCCCACAAGGATTTCCCACGAGGCTTTCCCACAGGCTGTCCGACGAGGCTTTCCACGAGGCTTTCCCACAGGGCTGTCCCACGTGCCACCGTGGTGTGAGTCGATCCTCAGCTTGAATGTCGAGGCAGTGCAGGGAAAAACAGGTTTCCCTGGAATGGACTAAGACTTCTGGGGGACTCTGGGAATGGTGGCACGACCCTGGAGTTCCTCTCGCCTTTCCTGTGGAGAGCGCCTCCTCTTGAGGTTCGACGGAATGCCGGGAATTGTTTCCAGACCACGCACGGAAGGGATCCCTCCTCTCGAGCTAGGAGGCGGAAACGGGACTCCTCTGGTTGTGGACGGGACTCGCGTTCTTCCTCTGAGTGGAGACGGGTATGTCGGGAAACTTCTTGAGTTGCAGCAAGGGTGTGAAGGACCCTTTGGAAGTTCCAAATGTTAGATGTGATTAGCCTCGAGACGCCTCACCGGAAATGGGCCTCATCTCGCCTGGAGGGCAGAACCTCCTGGATTTTCTCGAGTTGCGGCAGGTGCCTCTCGACTTACGACGGATACCTCAGGGACCAGCTATGGTGGCCTCAGGAAAGGCCAGTCCCATGCGAGTTGCTCGGGGCCTCTCGGGATTCCTCTCCCGTCGATGCCAGGGCCTAAGACCTTGTGTGGAGTCAGTGCTGGAACCTGAGTATTCCTCTCCAGTGCTGACATGGATCTAGGGGTACTTCTGAACTCTCCCCAGGGGAGTCAGTCCTCGTCTCGAGTGGGGCATGCACATGCGCTTTCCTTCTGAGCTGTAGCAGCAGTGTCGCACTTCCCTTCGCGTGGATCAAGGGATCTGTGGCTTTCCCACGAGGCTTGCCCACGAGGCTTTCCCACGAGGCTTTCCCACAGAGCTGTCCACGTGCCACCTTTGGTGTGAGTCGATCCTCGGCTTGAAAGTCGAGGCAGTGCAGGGAAAACAGGTTTCCCTGGAATGAACTGAGACATCTGGGGCACTCTGGGCAATGGTGGGCACGACCCTGGAGGTCCTCTCGCCTTTCCTGTGCAGAGCCAGTCAAGATCCAAGACAGCACTGGAGAGGGAGAGACATCACAAGAGGCTCCGAGCAACTCGCATGGGGACTGGCCTTTCCTGAGGCCACCAAAGCGGGTCCCTGAGGTCCCGTCGTAAGTCGAGAGCACCTGCAGTAACTCGAGAAAATCCAGGAGGTTCTCCCCTCCAGGCGAGATGAGGCCCATTTCCGATGAGGCGTCTCGAGGCTATTCGCAATTAACCTCTGGAAGGTCCAAAGGGTCCTTCACACCCTTGCTGCAACTCAAGAAGTTCCCCGATATACCCGTCTCCACTCGAGAGGAAGCACGAGAGTCCAGCCCACATCCAGAGGAGCCCCGTTTCCCCCTGCTATCTCGAGAGAAGTGATCCTTTCCCTGCATGGTCAGGAAAGAATTCCCGGCATTCCCGTCGCATCTCAAGAGGAGGCGCTCTCCACAGGAAAGGCGAGAGGAACTGCAGGGTCGTGCCACATTCACAGAGTTCCCCAGATGACTCACTCCATTCCAGGGAAACCTGTTTTCCCTGCACTGCCGCGACTTTCAAGCCGAACATCGACTAACACCTGGGTGGCACGTGGACAGCCCTGTGGGAAAGCCTCGTGGGAAAGATGTGGGAAGCCTCGAGGGAAATCCACAGATCCCTTGATCCACGCGAAGTGAAGCGTGACACTGCTGCTACAGCTCGGGAGGAAAGCACATGTGCATGCCCCCACTCGCGACGCCGACTGACTCCCTGGGAAACTCCAGAAGTAACCCAAGATCCATGTCAGCAGTGGATAGTAATCCTCAGGTTCCGACAGCGACTCCACACAAGGTCTTTAGGCCCCGGCATCGATGGGAGAGAGCGAACCGAGCAACTCGCATGGGACTGGCCTTTCCTGAGGCCACCATAGCCTGGTCCCCTGACGGTATCCGTCGTAAGTC
>NW_017201542.1:0-6658 GCF_001704415.2 Capra hircus | reverse complement strand
CGGCTCTCCACACAAGGTCTTAGGCGCCGCGGCATCGACGTGAGAGGAATCCTGAGAGGCCCGCCCTAGCAACTCCCATGGGCACTGGCCTTTTCTGAGGCCCACAGGAGCGGGTCCCTGAGGTCCCCATCCTAAGACGAGAGGCACCTGCTCCAACTCAAGATAATCCAGGAGGTTCTCCCCTCCAGGCGAGATGAGGCCCATTTCCCCTGAGGCATCTCGAGGCTAATCACACCTAACCTCTGGAACTTCCAAAGGGTCTTTGACACCCTGGCTGCAAGTCAAGAAGATCACCGACATACCCGTCTCCACTCGAGATGAAGCACGAGGGTCCCGCCCACATCCAGAGGAGCCCCGTTTCCGCCTCGTATCTAGAGAGGAGGGATCCTTTCCCTGCGTGGTCGGGAAAGAATTCCTGGCGTTCCCGTCGCATCTCAAGAGGAAGTGCTCTCCACAGGAAAGGCCAGAGGAACTCCAGGGTCGTGCCACCATTCCAAGAGTTCCCCAGATGTCTCAGTCCATTCCAGAGGAACCTGTTTTCCCTGCACTGCCACGACTTTCACGCCGAGGATCGTCTCACACCAAGGTGGCATGTGGGACAGCCTGTGGGAAAGCCTCATGGGAAAGCCTAGAGGGAAAGCCACAGATCCCTTGATCCACGCAACGGGAAGCGTGACACTGCTGCTACCGCTCGGAGGAAAAGCGCACGTGCATGCCCCCACTCGAGACGAGGACTGACTCCCCTGGGGAGACTCCAGAAGTACCACAAGATCCATGTCAGCACTGGAGAGGAATCTTCAGGTTCCAGCCCCGACTTCACACAAGGTCTTAGGCCCCGGCATCGACAGGAGAGGAATCCTGAGAGGCCCCCTAGAAACTTGAATGGGGACTGGCCTTTCCTGAGGCCACCAGAGCTGGCCCCTGAGGTCCCCGTCGTAAGTCGAGAGCACCTGCCGCAACTCGAGAAAATCCAGGAGGTTCTCCCCTCCAGGCGAGATGAGGCCCATTTCCACTGAGGTGTCTCGAGGCTAATCACACCTAACCTCTGGAACTTCCAAAAGGTACTTTACACCCTTGCTGCAACTCAATAAGTTCCCCGACATACCCGTCTCCACTCGAGAATAAGCAAGATGGTCCCCCACATCCACAGGAGGCGCGTTTCCGCTCGTCGCTCGAGATGAGGGATCCTTTCCTTCCGGGGGCCAGCGTGAGGAATTCCGCCTATGGCAAAGGTCATGAGGAAGGAGGCTTGGCATGCCAAAGGCGTGATCAAGCCTCAGGTAACCCCCTGTTCCCGAGCATCGAACCCCAAAACCAGAGTCTGTTTTATGCTCTCACCTACACTTCTGACTTTACGGGGGCTCTCCCCCATAACTGTTTCTCTCGGAGAAGAAGTAAACGTGCAGCTTCAAGGCAATAAATATTCTTGGGCATGACAAGAGTGTTTCAGCTTGCCGACTCCTCTGAAGGTTATCTAGCCCACCTTTATAGGTTTGTCCGGCCACATGTGATTGTTTACAGCCTCCCAACCTGAGAGGCATGAGATGTTTTAGACTTACTAAAGGCAAATTATTTTGGGGAGTTAGAAATTATTAGTATAGTTGGTTAGGAATTATATTGGTGAAGGGTTCTTCATTTGTTGTGTCAAAAATTGCTGCTAATTCCCTGCTCTGGGTGGGACAAGGATATTTTAGGTCAAACCTCTCTGCTGACAGACCAGCTTGTGTGACAGGATTATCCATACTGCTGCCACTAGGCACAAGATTGTTTACTACCTCTCAACTGTAAACAGCACAGAGAGTTTTGGAGTATTTTGAGAGTCTTAATTAGCATAGGACTTTTTCTTCTTGTTGAGTCAATGATTGCCACCAGGCCTCCATATCCTTAGGCACTTGGGAATATATTAATCAATGTATTTGGAATATAGCAAAGGAAATATAGCAGTTTTTGATGTTAGCAATACTAGACTTTTTGAGTTAATGGATTTTCACTTTTGTAATAGATCACTGTACTTTGTTATATATCACTGTGTCCTTTCTATGTAAGAATGTAACTTTATCATATCTTAAGACTAAATAGATCTTAAGGGGAGAATTGATGAAAGGATTTTCATTTGTTAGGCTGATGTTTGCTGATAAATCTCCATGTTCCCTACCCTTATAATGAATATAACTAGTATATAGGAGAAATAAGTATTAACCTTTAAGCATATAGGAGAAATAAGAATTCACCTTTAAGACTAATCATGTTAACCTTGGGTTAAATAAATTCCTTTCTTGATTGTAACTCACTACACCCTCACCCTATAGGAATGTAACTTTATTTGGAGGGTGGTGCCTGGTTTAAGAAAAAAACACCCTTGGAAGAAATAAGTTTATTTGGTTATCAGAAAGAAAGGATCATAAAATGTCAGCAGGTCTCATTCATGGCCAGAAGATGATGTAAGATCCCTAAGACCTTTTTTTTATACATTTATGTGAAGCACCTGATTTTGATAAAGGTCAGGATGCCGACTCCTGCGTGACTCTGTATTCATCCCTATGTGTAACAAGAGGTATACAAGCAAAACCAAAAATAAAGAAATCAGATCAGTTTCCGGAAAGACTGATTCCCCCATGTCGCTTCTTTTTTGCTCCCGTTTTTTCTGGCTGAATTCTCTACTGGAGGATGGATGTTATTCCACGTAATCCAAGTTATTCAGCCTCTTTTTCTCCAATAATCTTCCTACTACACTATCCATTTCTAATCTCTTTATATCTGGGATTAAATATGTATATTTCCAAAGACGACGACTACGTCCCCACCTTCGAATCACCCTGGATCCACCGGGGCTGGACCACGGCACTTTCCCTGCTTGGTCGGGAAAGAATTCCCGGCGTTCCCACCGAATCTCAAGAAGAGGCGCTCTCCACAGGAAAGGCGAGAGGAATTCCAGGGTCGTGCCACAATTCCAAGAGTCCCCCAGATGTCTCAGTCCATTCCAGAGGAACCTGTTTTCCCTGCACTGCCTTGATTTTCACGCCGAGGATCGACTGGCACCACGGTGGCACGTGGGACAGCGATGTGGGAAAGCCTCGTGGGAAAGCCTCGAGGGAAAGCCCCGTGGGAAATACCTCGAGGGAAAGACACAGATCTCTTGATCCACGCGACGGGCAGAGTGACACTGCTACTGCAGCTCGGGAGGTAAGCGTTCTTGCATGATCCCGCTGAGAAGAGGACTGACACCCTGGGGAGACTCAAGAAGTACCCCAAGAACCATGTCAGCACGGGAGAGGAATCCTCAGGTACCGGCCTCGACTTCACACAAGGTCTTAGGCCCCACCATCGACGGGAGAGGAATCCCGAGAGGCCCCGTAGCCACTCGGATGGGAACTGGCCTTTCCTGACGCCACCAGAGCGGGTCCCTGAGGTCCCAGCGTACGTTGAGAACACCTGCCACAATTCGAGAAAATCCAGGAGGTTCTCCCCACCAGGCAAGATGAGGCCAATTTCCGCTGAGGCTCTCGAGGCTAATCACACCTAAACTCTGGAAATTCCAAAGGTTCCTTAACAACCTTGCTGAAACTCAAGAAGTTCCCCGACATACCGTCTCCACTCCAGAGGAAGCACGAGGGTCCGCCCACATCCAGAGGAGCCCCGTTTATGCCTCGGACCTCGAGATGACGGATCCTTTCCCTGCTTGGTCGGGAAAGAATTCCCGGCGTTCCCGTCCCATCTCAAGAGGAGGCGCTCTCCACAGGAAAGGCGAGCGGAACTCCAGGGTCGTACCACCATTCCAAGAGTCCCCCAGATGTCTCAGTCCATTCCAGAGGAACATGTTTTCCCTGCACTGCCTCGACTTTCAAGCCGAGGATCGACTCACACCCTGGTGGCAGGTGGGACAGCCCTGTGGGAAAGACTCTTGGGAAAGCCTTGAAGGAAAGACTTGAGTGAAAGCTACAGATCCCTTGACCACGCGTTAGGAAGCGTGACACTGCTGCTACAGCTCGGGAGGAAAGCGCACGTGCATGCCCACACTCGAGACGAGGACTGACTTCCCTGGGGAGACTCCAGAAGTACCCCAAGAACCATGTCAGCACTGGAGAGGAATCCTCAGGATCCGGCCTCGACTCCACACAAGGTCTTAGGCCCCGGCATCGACCCAAGAGGAATCCCGAGAGTCCCCCTGGCAACTTGCATGGGGACTGGCCTTTCCTGAGGCCACGAGACCGGGTCCCTGAGGTCCCCGTCGTAATTCGAGAGCACCTGCCGTAACTCGAGAAAATCCAGGAGGTTCTCCCTACAGCAAAATGAGGCCTATTTCCACTGACGCATCTAGAGGCTAAGCACACTAACCTCTGGAACTTCCAATGGTTCCTTCACACACTTGCTGCAACTCAAGAGCTTTCCCGACACACCCGTCTACACTCAAAGGAAGCACGAGGGTCCCGCCCACATCCAGAGAAGCCCCGATCCCCCCCTCGAGGCTCCAAAGGAGAGATCTTTTAAATGCTTGCATTTCCCGAGTCGAAGACCTTGTGTTGAGTTGGGACCGGAAACTGAGGATTCCTCTCCAGTGCTGACGTGGATTTTTGGGTACTTCTGGACTCTCCCCAGGGGAGTCAGTCCTCGTCTCGAGTGGGGAAATGCACGTGGGCTTTCCTCCCTAAAGGTGGCAGCAGTGTCATGCTACCCGACGGGTGGATCAAGGGATGTGTGGCTTTCCCTGTAGGATTTCCCATGAGGCTTTCCCACGAGGCTAACACACAGGGCTGTCCCACGTGCCACCGTGGTGTGAGTCGATCCTCGGCGTGACAGTCAAGGCAGTGCAGGTAAAAGAGTTTCCTTTGGAATGGACTCAGTCCTCTGGGGGACTCTTGATTGGTGGCACGACCCTGGAGTTCCTCTCGCCTTTCCTGTGGAGAGCGCTTCCTCTTGAGATGCGACGGGAATGCCGGGAATTCTTTCCGACCACGCAGGGAAAGGATCCCTCATCTCGAGCTACAAGGAGGAAAAGGGCCTCCTCTGGATGTGCAAGGGACGCTCGCGCTTCCTCTCGAGTGGACAAGGGTATGTCGGGGAACTTCTTGAGTTGCAGCAAGGGTGTGAAGGACCCTATGGAAGTTCCAAAGGTTAGATGTGATTAGCCTCGAGTCGCCTCAGCGGAAATGGGCCTCATCTAGCCTGGAGGGGAGAATCTACAGGATTTTCTCGAGTTGCGGTAGGTGCTCTCGATTTACGACGGGGACCACAGGGACCGTATCTGGTGGCCTCAGGAAAGGCCACTCTCCGTGCGAGTTGCTTATTGGCCTCTCGGGATTCCTCTCCGTCGATGCCGGGGCCTAAGACCTTGTGTGGATCCGTGCCGGAACCTGAGGATTCCTCTCCAGTGCTGACATGGATCTTGGGATTCTTCTGGAGTCTCCCCAGGGTAGTCAGTCCTCGTTACGAGTGGGGGCAGCACGTGCGGTTTCCTCCCGAGCTGTAGCAGCGGCGTCATGATTCCCTTCGCGTGGATCAAGGGATCTGAGGCTTTCCGTCGAGGCTTTCCCAGGCTTTCCCACGAGGCTTTCCCACAGGGCTGTCCCACGTGCCACCGTGATGTGAGTCGATCCTCGGCATGAAAGTCGAGGCAGTGCAGGGAAAACAGGTTTCCCTGGAATGGACTGAGACATCTGGGGACTCTGGGAATGGTGGCACGACCCTGGAGTTCCTCTCGCCTTTCCTGTGAAAGCGCCTCTTCTTGAGATGTGACGGGAACGCCGGAATTCTTGCCCGAACACACTGTGAAAGATCCCTCCTCTCGAGCTAGGAGGCGGAAACGGGGCTCCCTCTGGATGTGGGCGGACTCTCGTGCTTCCTCTCGAGTGGAGACGGGTATGTCGGGGAACTTCTTGAGTTGCAGCAAGGGTGTGAAGGACCCTTTGGAATTTCCAGAGGTTAGGTGTGATTAGCCTTGAGATGTCTCAGCAGAAAGGGGCCTCATCTCTCCTGGAAGGGAGAACCTCCTGGATTTTCTCGAGTTGCGGCAGGTGCTCTCGACTTACGACGGGGACCTCAGGGACCCGCTCTGGGGCCTCAGGAAAGGCCAGTCCCCATGCGAGTTGCGCAGGGGCCTCTCGGATTCCTCTCCCGTCGATGCTGGGGCCTAAGACCTTGTGTGGAGTCGGTGCCAGAAGCTGAGGAGTCCTCTCCAGTGCTGACATGGATCTTGGGATACTTCTTGAGTCTCCCCAGGGCAGTCAGTCCTCGTTACGAGTGGGGCATGCACGTGCAATTTCCTCCCGAGCTGTAGCAGCAGTGTCACGCTTCCCTTCGCGTGGAACAAGGGATCTGTGGCTTTCCCTCGAGGCTTTCCCACGAGGCTTTCCCATGAGGCTTTCCCACAGGGCTGTCCCACGTGCCACCTTGGTGTGAGTCGATCCTCGGCTTGAAAGTCCAGGCAGTGAAGGGAAAACAGGTTTCCCTGGAATGGACCGAGACATCTGGGAGACTCTGGGAATGGTGGCACGACCCTGGAGTTCCTCTCGCCTTTCCTGTGGAAAGCGCCTCCTCTTGAGATGCGACGGGAACGCCGGAAAATTCTTTCCAGGGAAAGGATCCCTCCTCTCGACCTAGGAGGCGAAAACGAGGCTCCTCTGAATGTGGGAGGGACTCGTGCTTGCCTCTCGAGTGGAGA
>NW_017201541.1:0-6658 GCF_001704415.2 Capra hircus | reverse complement strand
TTTCCGCTCATAGCTTGAGAGGAGGGAACCTTTTCCCTGCGTGTTCGGGAAAGAATTCCCGGCGTTCTCCTCGCATCTCAAGAGGAGGTGGGCTCCACAGGAAAGGCGAGAGGAACTCCAGGGTCGTGCCACCATTCCCAGAGTCCCCCCAGATGTCTAGGTCCATTCCAGGGAAACCTGTTTTCCCTGCACTGCGTCGACTTTCAAGCCGAGGATCGACTCACACCATGGTGGCACGTGGGGCAGCCCTGTGGGAAAGCCTTGTGGGAAAGCCTCGTGGGAAAGCCTCGAGGGAAAGCCACAGATCCCTTGATCCAGGCGATGGGAAGCGTGACACTGCTGCTACAGCTCGGGAGGAAATCGCACGGCATGCCCCCCACTCGAGACGAGGACTGAGTCTCCTGGGGAGACTACAGAAGTACCCCAAGATCCATGTCAGCACTGGAGAGGAATCCTCAGGTTCTGGCACCGACTCCACACGAGGTCTTAGGCCGCAGCATCGACGGAGAGGAATCCCAAGAGTCCCCCGAGCAACTCCCATGGGGAATGGCCTTTCCTGAGGCCACCAGAATGGGTCCCTGAGGTCCCCGTCGAAAGTCGAGAGCACCTGCCCCAACTCGAGAACATCCAGGAGGTTCTCCCTCCCCAGGCGAGATGAGTGCCATTTCCGCTGAGGCATCTCGAGGCTAATCACACCTAACCTCTGGAGCTTCCAAAAGGTCCTTCCAACCCTTGATGCAACTCAGGAAGTTTCCGACATACCCGTCTCCACTCGAGAGGAAGCAGGTGAGAGTTCTGCTCACATCCAGAGGAGCCCCGTTTCCGCCTCCTAGCTCGAGAGGAGGGATCCTTTCCCTGCGGTGTTCGGGAAAGAATTCCCGGCGTTCCCGTCGCATCACAAGAGGAGACGCTCTCCACAGGAAGGCGAGAGGAACTCCAGGGTCGTGACACCATTCCCAGAGTCCCCCAGATGTCTCAGTCCATTCCAGGGAAACCTGTTTTCCCTGCACTGCCTCGACTTTAAAGCGAGGATCGACTCACACCACGGTGGCATCGTGGGACAGCCCTGTGAGAAGCCTCGTGGGAAAGCCTCGTGGGAAAGCCTCAAGGGAAAGCCACAGATCTCTTGATCCACGCGAAGGGAAGCGTGACACTTGTGCTACAGCTCGGAGGAAAGCGCACGTGCATGCCCCCGCTCGGACGAGACTGACTCCCCTGGGAGACTCAGAAGTACCCAGGATCCATGTCTGCACTGGAGAGGAATGCTCAGGTTCCGGCACGGACTCCATACAAGATCTTAGGCCCTGCATCGACGAGAGAGGAATCCCGAGAGGCCCCAATCAACTCGCATGTGGACTGGCCTTTCCTGAGGTCACCAGAGCGGTCCCTGAGGTCCCCGTCGTAAGTCGAGAGCGCCTGCCACAACTCGAGAAAATTCAGGAAGTACTCCCCTCCAGGCGAGATGAGCCCATTTCCCAGAGGCGTCTCGAGGCTAATCACACCTAACCTATGGAACTTCCAAAGGTCTTGACACCCTTGCTGCAACTCAAGAAGTTCCCTGACATACCCGTCTCCACTCGAGAGGAAGCACGAGATTCCCGCCCACATCTAGAGGAGCCCCGTTTCCGCCTCCTAGCTCGAGAGGAGGATCCTTTCCCTGTGTTCTCGGAAAGAATTCCCGGCGTTCCGTCGCATCTCAAGAGGAGGCCCTCTCCACAGGAAAGGCGAGCGGAACTCCAGGGTGTGCCACCAATCTGATAGTCCCCCAGAGGTCTCAGTCCATTCCAGGGAAACCTGTATTCCCTGCACTGCCTCGAGTTTCAAGCCGAGATCGACTCACACCACGTTGGCACGTGGACAGCCCTGTGGAAAAGCCTCGTGGGAAAGCCTTGTGGAAAAGACTCGAGGAAAAGCCACTGATTCCTTGATCCACTCGACGGGAAACATGACACTGCTGCCCCATCTCGGGAGGAGAGCGCACTTGCATGCCCCAAACGAGACGAGGACTGACTCCCCTAGGGAGACTCCAAAAGTACCCTAAAATCCATGTCAGCACTGGAGAGGAATGCTCAGGTTCGGCACCGACTCTACACAAGGTCTTAGGCCCCGGCATCGACGGAGAGGAGGCCCTAGAGGCCCCGAATTACTCGCATGGGGACTGGCCTTTCCTGAGCCACCAGAGCGGGTCCCTGATGTCCCCGTCGTAAGTCGAGAGCACCTGCCGCAACTCGAGAAAATCCAGGAGGTTCGCCCCTCCAGCGAGATGAGGCCCATTTCCGCTGAGGCGCCGCGAGGCTAATCACACCTAACCTCTGAACTTCCAAAGGGTCCTTCACACCCTTGCTGTAACTCAACAAGTTCCCGATATACCCGTCTCCACTCGAGAGGAAGTATGAGAGTCCCGCCCACATCCAGAGGAGCCCCGTTTCCGCCTCCTAGCTCGAGAGGAGGGATCCTTTCCCTGCGTGGTCGGAAAGAATTCCCGGCGTTCCCGTCGCATCTCAAGAGGAGGCGCTCTCCACAGGATAGGCGAGAGGAACTCCAGGTCGTGCCACCATTCCCAGAGTCCCCCAGATGTCTCAGTCCATTCCAGGGATACTGTTTTCCCTGCACTGTCTCGACTTTCAAGCGAGGGTCGATTCACAGCACGGTGGCACGTGGGACAGCCTTGTGGGAAAGCCTCATGGGAAAGCCTCGTGGGAAAGCCTCTAGGGAAAGCAACAGATCTCTTGATCCACGCGAAGGGAAGCGTGACACTGCTGCTACAGCTCGGGAGGAAAGCGCACGTGCATGCCCCCACTCGAGACGAGGACTGACTCCCCTGGGGAGACTCCAGAAGTAACCCATAATCCATGTCTGCACTGGAGAGGAATGCTCAGGTTCCGCACCGACTCCACACAAGGTTTTAGGCCCAGCATCGATCGGAGAGGAAACCCGAGAGGCCCCGAGAGGCCCCCGAGGAACGCGCAAGGGACTGGCCTTTCCTGAGGCCACCAGAGCGGGTCCCTGAGGTCCCCGTCGTAAGTCGAGATCACCTGCCACAACTCGAGAAAATCCAGGACGTTCTCCCCTCCAGCCGAGATGAGGCCCATTTCCGCTGAGGCGTCTGGAGGCTAATCACATCTAACATCTGGAACTTCCAAAGGGTCCTTCACACCCTTACTGCAACTCAAGAAGTTCCTCGAAAAACTGGTCTCCACTCGAGAGGAAGCACGAGAGTCCCGCCCACATCCAGCGAAGACCCGTTTCCGCCTCCTAGCTCGAGAGGAGGGATCCTTTCCCTGCGTGGTCGCGAAAAAAATTCCCGGCGTTCCGGTCGCAACTCAAGAGGAGGCGCTCTCCAAAGAAAGTCGAGACGAACTCCAGTGTCGTGTCAATATTCCCAGATTCCCCCAGAAGTCTCAGTCCATTCCATGGAAAACTATTTTCCCTGCACTGCCTCGACTTTCAAGTCGAGGATCGACTCACACCAAGGTGGCACGTGGACAGCCCTGTGGGAAAGCCTCGTGGGAAAACCTCGTGGGAAAGCCTCGAGGGAAAGTCCCAGATCCCTTGATCCACGCCAAGGGAAGCGCGACACTGCTGTTACAGCTCGGGAGGAAGCGCACCTGCATGACCCCACTCGAGACGAGGACTGACTCCCCTGGGGAGACTCCAGAAGTACCCCAAGATCCATGTCAGCACTGGAGAGGAATCCTCAGGTTCCGGCACCGATTCCACACAAGTCTTAGGCCCCGGCTTCGACGGGAGAGGAATCCGAGAGGCCCCGTGCATCTCGCATGGGGACTGGCCTTTCCTGAGGCCACCAGAGCGGGTCCGTGAGGTCCCAGTCGTAAGTCGAGAGCACCTGCCACAACTCG
Source organism: Capra hircus (assembly GCF_001704415.2). Classification (NCBI taxonomy): domain Eukaryota; kingdom Metazoa; phylum Chordata; class Mammalia; order Artiodactyla; family Bovidae; genus Capra; species Capra hircus. Next base: position 2,798 of record NW_017201541.1, on the reverse strand, counting down.
AGAAAATCAGGAAGTTCTCCCCTCCAGGCGAGATGAGGCCCATTTCCGCTGACCGTCTGGAGCTAATCATATCTAACCTCTGGAACTTCCAAAGGGTCCTTCACACCTTTACTGCAACTCAAGAAGTTCCTCGACAAACCGGTCTCCACTCCAGAGTAAGCACGAGATTCCCGCCCACATCCAGCAGAGACCCGTTTCCGCCTCCTAGCTCGAGAGGAGGATCCTTTCCCTGCGTGGTCGGAAAGAATTCCCGGCGTTCCCGTCGCATCTCAAGAGGAGGCGCTCTCTACAGGAATGGCGAGAGGAACTCCAGGGTCGTGCCACCATTCCCAGAGTCTCCCAGATGTCTCAGTCCATTCCAGGGAAACCTGTTTTCCCTGCACTGTCTCGACTTTCTAGCCGAGAATGGACTCACACCACGGTGGCACGTGGGACATCCCTGTGGGAAAACCTCGTGGGAAATCCTCGTGGGAAAGCCTCGAGGAAAGCCACAGATCCCTTCATCCAGCGAAGGGATGCCTGACACTGCTGCTACAGCTCGGGAGAAAGCTCACGTGCATGCCCCCACTCGAGACGAGGACTGACTCCCCTGCGGAGACTCCAGAAGTACCCCAAGAAGCATGTCAGCACTGAAGAGGAATCCTCAGATTCCGGCACCGAAGCCACACAAGGTCTTAGCCCCGGCATCGACGGAGAGGAAACCGAGAGGCACCCGAGCAACTCAGATGGGGACTGGCCTTTCCTGAGGCCACCAGAGCGGGTCCCTGAGGTCCCCGTCGTAAGTCGAGAGCACCTGTCGCAACTCGAGAAAATCCAGGAGGTTCTCCCTCCAGGCGAGATGAGGCCATTTCCGCTGAGACGTCTCGAGGCTAATCAAACCTAACCTATGGAACTTCCAAAGGTCCTTCACACCCTTGCTGCAACTCAAGAAGTTCCCCGACATACCCGTCTCCACTCGAGAGGAAGCCAGGAAAGTCCCGCCCACATCCAGAGGAGCCACGTTTCTCCGCAATTGCTCGAGAGGTTTGATCCTTTCCCCTGCGTGGTCGGGAAAGAATTCGCGGCATTCCCGTCCCACATCAAGAGAGCGCTCTCCAGAGGAAAAACGAGAGAAACTCCAGAGTCGTGCCCCCATTCCCAGAGTCCCCCAGATGTCTCAGTCCATTCCAGGGAACCTGTATTCCCTGCACTGCCTCGACTTTCAAGCCGAGGATCGACTCACACCACAGTGGCACGTGGACAGCCCTGTGGGAAAGCCTCGTGGGAAAGCCTCTTGCGAAAGCCTCGAGGGAAAGCCACAGATCAGTTGATACACGCGAGGAAGCGTGACACTGCTGCTACAGCTCGGGAGGAAAGCGCACGTGTATGCCCCCACTCGAGTAGAGGACTGACTGCCCTAGGGAGACTCCAGAAGTACCCCAAGATCCATATCAGCACTGGAGAGGAATCCTCAGGTTCCGGCACTGACTCCACACAAGATCTTAGGCCCTGGCATCGACGGAGAGGAATCCCGAGAGGCCCCGAGCAACTCGCATGGGGACTGGCCTTTCCTGAGGCCACCAGAACGGGTCCCTGAGGTCCCCGTCGTAAGTTGACAGCACCTGCCGCAACTCTAGAAAATCCAGGAGGTTCTCTCCTCCAGGCGAGATGAGGCCCATTTCTGCTGAGGCATCTCGAGGCTAATCACATCTAACATCTGGAACTTCCAAAGGGTCCTTCACACCCTTGCTGCAACTCAAGAGTTCCCCCGACATACCCGTCCCACTTGATAGGAAGCACGAGAGTTCCGCCCATATCCAGAGAGCCCCGTTTCCCCTCCTAGACCGAGAGGAGGGATCCTTTCCCTGCGTGGTCGGGAAAGAATTCCTGGCATTACCGTCGTATCTCAAAGAAGAGGCGCTCTGCACAGGAAAAGGCCAGAGAAACTCCAGGGTCGTGCCACCATTCCCAGAGTCACCCAGATGTCTCAGTCCATTCCAGGGAAACCCTGTTTTCCCTGCACTGCCTCGACTTTCAAGCCGAGGATCGACTCACAAAACGGTGGCACGTGGGACAGCTCTGTGGGAAAGCCTCGTGGGAAAGCATCGAGGGAAAAACACAGATCCCTTGATCCACGCGAAGAGAAGCATGACACTGCTGCTACAGATCGGGAGGAAATCGCACGTGCATGGCCCCAATCGAGATGAGGACTGACTCCCCTGGGAACTCCAGAAGTACCCAAGATCCATGTCAGCACTGGAGAGGAATGCTCAGGTTCCGGCACGGACTCCACACAAGGTCTAGACCCCGGAATCTACGGGAGAGGAATCCCGAGAGGCCCCAGAGCAATTCCCATGGGAACTGGCCTTTCCTGAGGGCACCAGGGTGGGTCCCTGAGGTCCCCATCGTAAGTCGAGAGCACCTGCCCGCAACTCGAGAAAATCCAGGAGGTTCCGCAATCCAGGCGAGATGAGGCCCATTTCCGCTGAGGCAACAAGAGGGTAATCACACTTAAACTCTGGAACTTCCAAAGGGTCCTTCACACCCTTGCTGCAACTCAAGAGTTCCCGACATACCCGTCTCTACTCAAGAGGATCCCAAGGGTCCCGCCCATATCCAGAGTGGCCCCGTTTCCGCCTGCTAGCTCGAGAGGAGGATCCTTTCCCTGCGTGGTCGGGAAAGTATTCCTAGCGTTCCCGTCTCATCTCAAGCGTAGGCGCTCCCACAGGAAAGGCGAGAGGAACTCCAGTATCACGTCCCATTCCCAGAGTCCCTGGATGTCTCAGTCCATTCCAGGGAAAATTTTTTCCCTGCACTGC